>NC_132918.1:80183055-80486865 GCF_047675955.1 Chlorocebus sabaeus
ATTAAAAAACTTTTACCTTATATTTATAATTTTCCTGATGAAGACACAACCTTTTAATTGTCAATTTATTCATATCTACATGAAATACCCACCTTAGCAACACATTTGAAGAGAAACAAGATCAAGTTGAAAGCAGTTCCTTTTAAATTTGACTTGTTAGATGATAACAATTTATATTTAAATAGCATATAATTTTTCCTAAACAGTTTTTGTGGAATTCTAGACTGGAGTAAAGATGAGCTTACTTACAAGGAGAAAAAATTCTTCCTGACTGCTTTTCATGGAGCAATGAAAAGCTAAGAGAAGTTAAGGACCTACTTTCCTCAATTCAAATTAATAGCATCGTCTGCATTACTAAATGTGTGTGGGGAAGGTGATAAAACAACAACTATATAAATTTATTTTAAAAACCCATGATTGTCCAAAACATCAGCAATCATGGTGTAATGGAAAATAATACACTTTTATATTCAGAAAGAGGCATTTACAAAATTGAGCACAGCAGTGTGATTTTAACAGCTAATACTTAGAAACTACCCAAATTCCTATTAGTGGTGAAATGGATAAATAAATTGTGGTATATCTATGCATTGGAATATTACAGAACAATAAAAATGAACAAACTACAAATACATGTAAAAATATGGACAAATTACATAGGCAATAATAAATTAATTCAGACACAAATATACAGTTGGCCTTTCCTATCCAAGGTTTTCACATCTGTGGATTAAACAATTGCAGATCAAAAATCTTAAAAAAATAGGAATGGTTGCATCTGTACTGAACATGTATAGACTTGTTTTACTTGTCATTATTTCTTTAAAAATACAGCATAACAACTATTTACATAGTATGTATGTTGCATTACACATTATAAGTAATCTAAAGTATATGGAAGGTTGTATATAGCTTATAGGCAAATACAGTGTCATTTTACATAAGATACTCGAGCATCTGTAGATTTTAGTATCAGCAGGGGTTCCTGAAACCAGTTTCTCATAAATACCAATGGACGGCTGTGTTTCATGCATGAGGTTATATGTGTGCATATGTGTATTCTTGTAGTACAATTTATATAGGCAGACACAAACAAATTATGATGTTTGAAGTCAATATATAAAACTACTTTGGGGAAAATAGAGGGGAAATGATGTGGAGATGACACAGGTAAGAGGCATCGTCTGGAGTATTGGCTATATTCCCTTTAATGACCCAGATCATGGTTACAAAGGGTATTCACATTGTGGATAATCCATTCTGCTGAACAGTTATTTTGTGTACCTTCCCTATGAACATCATATATATATTTTTTTAATGTTCAAACACTGCTAACTAAAAAAAAAAGAGAGAGAGAGAGAGAGAGAAAGAGCAAGATTTTCAAATCTGAGTTAGCCTCATTGGCCTTGGTATAAAGTTATTTAACTCTAAGAATCTTGTTTACTTCATTTAAAATGAATTTTTAAATGGAATTTATTATTACTATCCAAGATTTTGTCACAGGATTTAATGGAATTCTGCATAACAAGGCCTTCCAATCAGTGGTACTTTAATAAAATTAATCAAAGTTAATTCCTTCCCCTCTCAAATTTTAACATGCTATCTCGAAAGTACACTGATAGCTATGAGAAGCAATACTAGGTATCTCTCAAGTAAGAAAATAAAACTGTTCTGCCATGTGAGAAAATGTGGAGATTCTAAAAGGCATCTGGACTGAGAAAAACAAAGTTCAATACACTGTTCAATAAATCAATAGATTTATTTCATTGTCCAGTAAAATTACTGCCAATCTGTTCAGCACTAGCCAATTAGGAGGAAAAAGGGAGGGCTTGGTTACAAGATTGGGCAGATTAAGAAGTCCTGGCCGAGAATATCAATTTGATTCACAGACCCACATTAATGTATCAACTTAATTCATGGATTAGCATTGATCTATAAATGAGCAAAAACTTCATGGATTTGTTTGGATCAAAATCTTCAATTCCAAGAAAAGTTTGCTCTTGTTTGTATGTTTAGCTCATGCATTGACTCTTTCCTTCAGAGATGTTTCTAAATAATGATGGGTTAACCTGGCAAAAAGCCATTTATTTATTGATTGATTTAAGCAATGAATATTTTTAAGTATTGATTTTGTGTTAAATCACAGTTCAAATTTCATTTGGAGATACTAGCCATTATTAAGGCATAACTTAAAAATGCCATTTTCAATTTGCCCTCTAGGTGAATCACATCAGCTTTTCTATGGTCTTCCATTTGAATAAAACTTACAAGTTGATGTATACTTGGAGCCTCATATACATTTTGAAAGGTTGTTTGATACTTCTTTGTGAAAAGGAGCACAAATATTATTATAGTTTCATAGAGAACTGACTTGCAAATGTATACATTCTTAACATACATATTTTTACTTCTATATTTATCTTCTATATTTAACTAGAACCAAGTCTTTTTATTTGAATCCATAACCGGGTCAACTAATATATATTCAGAAACACATAAAAAAATAGAAGGCTTAAAAATAAATACTACATAAAAATCTTATATATATATACATATATATCTTAATTTTGTTTTTAAATGAGGCAAGGGATAGTGTTAGTACATACTGCAAAATTGGGATAGCCTCTTAGCCTCTGTGAAGCTAATTATATGTTTAAAAAGTTTTGTCTTGTTTTGGGAAGACAGCAAAGGCCCATTAAACCAAACTTAGTCTCTTCTTAACTTTATGATTCCTGTGAGAGCTATAGAGTTATTGGACTATATAATGGCTAATTTATGAATCTCTCTATAATCCTCATGTCCCCAGTTACCTCCAAATAACCAGGTGTCTCTGGTTAATCAAAATGCTTAGTAATGCCGAGATCCCATTAGTGGCAGCTCATACTTCATTATTACAATGACTGTGTGAGTGGTATAGTTGTAAGGCTCTGGAGCCAGACTATTGGGTTACCTCTACCGCTCTGTTTCTTATTAGTTGTGAACTATAGGCAGTTAATTTATTATCTCATGACTTCAGTTTTATGTCTACATACTAGGATTTATGATAGCACTTACCTCATATAATTATTTTTGGGATTACATGCGATAATGGAGGTGAAATGAGAAGTCAGAAAACTCTGATATTAAGTCCAGCACTTACTTTTGAGTAAAGTTAAAAGGGTACACTCCCACATGAGCTGGGTTTGATCCAACATTTTTTTTCTTTAAACTTTTTATTTTTAGATAAATTTATACTTACAGAAAAGTTCCAAAAATAATACAGAGCTTTTGTGGACCCTTTACCCATTTTCATCTCATGTTCGTATCTTGCATAGCCATAGTATAGTTATGCAAACTGAAAAAACACTGGAATATTATTAGCAATAGTCTTTCTTAGAAGTTGCACTGTGTTTACTTGTTATGGCTTATTAGCATTCTCCAAACTGTGACCATTTCTCAGTCTTGTCTTTTATGACTTTGACACTTTTGCAGAGAACAGAGAAGTTATTTTACTGAATTGCCCTCAGTTTGGAGTTGTCATGATTAGATTAAGGTTATGCATCATTATGATGAATACCACAGACATGATATGCTCTTCTGAGTGCATTGTATCAGTGGCTACGTTGTGTTGGTTTGTCTCATTCCTGGTAATGTTAACCTTGATTACTTGCTTAAGGTGAAATCTGACATAATTCATGATTGAGCTCCAGTTTTTCCCATTGTAATAAGTAAATATTGGGATGAGATAGTTTGAGACTACAAATATCTTCTTTTTTCTTACACTTTTATCTATTTACTTTTAGTATTCATTGGTGGATCTTGACTGAAGCAATTAGTAGTTATCATTGTAGTGTTCTAATGGTTAACGTTGATTTTCTTTTTTCACATTTTGTCTACATTTAATACTTGAAATTATACCATAGGATAAGCTGTTCCTTCTTATTTATGTATTCATTTATAAAAGTATAAGCTGATGGATTTTTTTTCTTTGGTTATGATCTCATTCTACCATATATGTTCCCCTCAAATGACTTCAAGTTTGGTCATTGGAAACTCTTTTAGGCTTACTCTTGTGTTTTGTTTTGTTTGACATACCCCATTTCCTCCCTCCCTTCCTCCCTCCCTCCTTCCCTCCTTCCCTTCTTCCTTCCTTTCTTCCTTCCCTCCCTCCTTCCTTTCTTCCTCCTTTCCTTCTTCCTTCCTTCCTTCTTTCTCTTTCTTTCTCTTTCTTTTTCTTTCTTTCTTTCTTTCTTTCTTTCTTTTTCTTTCTTTCTTTTCTTTTTCTTTCTTTCTTTCTTTCTCTTTCTTTCTTTCTTTCTTTCTTTCTTTCTTTCTTTCTTTCTTTCTTTCTTTCTTTCTTTCTTTCTTTCTTTCTTTTTCTTTCTTTCCTTCCTTCCTTCCTTCCTTCCTTCCTTCCTTCCTTCCTTCCTTCCTTCCTTCCTTCCTTCCCTCTCTCCTTCCTTCCTTCTCTTCCTCCTTCCTTCCTTCCCTCCTTGCTTCCTTCCTCCTTCCTTCCTCTCTCTCTGCCTCCCTCCCAACTTCCCTCTTCCTTATCTTCTTTCTTTTTTTCCTTTTTAATTGTTCCCTGGCATCTAAAGATGCTCTAAACTCATCTTGGATTTTTCCAAACCCAATCCTAGAATCGATTACTTCTCAAATAATCTCTTGCTCTTTTGTTAAAGAATGATATGTATAACCCAAGATCCGGTTACTAAGTATACTCTTTAATAATGGGTGTCATTGCTTCTAAACTCACTCACTGGACACAGAAATATATATATATATATATATATATATATATATATATATATATATATATATGCATCCTAAGTCAAGTATACAGAAGGAGCTATATTTATGTATAAATCTATGTGCTTTTATATATTTTAAGAAAACATTAGTTTATACTCATACATCTAATTCTTATGTAGTGCCAGAACACCCATTCTAACCTTTCCCCTTTCTTATAACTTCTTTTTTCTGACAACGAGAAGCCTGGGTCTCATTATCTACAGCATATTTGCTCCTATGCTCACTCAATTCTAGTATGGCTCAGAATTGCTAACTCATTCACCTGTGAAAAGAAATTTACCATGTAGTGCTCAATGTTGATGTACCGTTCTTTTTTTTCTCTTAAGCTTTACAGCATCCAGTCAAAACACTGTTTTCTAAAGTTAATTAGGTCATCTTCTTTCTTCTCCATGGTTATGGTTATACAATAGTTTCTGTATGGTTTTTCGGTATGGTTATGCAATAGTTCTGTATATGTTAAGATTTGTCACAGTCCATCTTAGGTTCCCCCTCACATATAGGTTCAGTTTTTAATGTATGTATATTAAAATTCAATATTTGTGATATAAACGTTTATGAGTTTCAACAAAAGCACCATAACTGTTCTATAAAAATAAATAAAGTTCCATATTCTGCAAAATTTCCTTTCGTACTTCCTTCCTAGTCAATCCAACAATTAGAAACAATTGGCAACACTGACCTGTTTCTCATCCTTGTGGTTTTGTTTCATTTTCCAGAATGTTATATAAATAGAATGATATAATATGTAACATTTTGGGTCTGTCTTTTTTCATTTAGCAAAAAGCATCTAGGATTCATCCATGTTGTTATATGAATGAATATTTTATTCCTTTTTAGTGATGAATAGTGTACCATTGTGTGGATATATCACAGTTGGTTCAGTTTGTACAGATATCCCAGTTTGCCAACATTTATATTGAAGCATTTAACATATGGATCATCATAATTTTAAATTCCCTCCTGAATAGTTCCAGCCTCTGTTTGTGTCTAAATCTAATTCACACCTGAGACTGCTGTTTTTTTTCTTGTCTTTTTGTATGCCTCATAAATATTGTTGAATAGCAGAAATAAAATCTTACGTAGAATAGTAGAGACTGAGTGAAAGGGTTATCAGCTCTAAAAATAGGCATGCTTTTTAGTATGAGATTTCAAGCAAATCTGGTTAGGAACTGAGCTAGTTTTTGGTAGGTTGCTGTTATGTTTGCATACAGCTAACCACCAGTTTCAACTCCCTTTTGTAATAACTCATGTTGAATGTTGGGACTGGTTTAACAAACGCCAGCTCCAATCTCAGCTACACGTCTTCTCTGTGCTGTTCCTCAGAGGGCATCTTTTTGTAAGCTCTTAGCCTGCACCTTCCTCTCTCTGTCCCATCTGTATTCTTATGTTATTTGTTACTGCATGCTTGCTCTATGAGAGTTGAAAGGTAATGATGGGAAAGTGTTTTCTCTTTTTGTGTTTAAGAGAATAGAGACCCCTTTCTTTTTCTTCTTGGACAGATACAGTGTCCTTTGGGCATGGAGGTGTGGCCCGTTTCTGTATTTCTCCTTCTCCTCTGGCTGTCGTTCTGAGTTCAGTTCTCATTTCTGACTCTCCACCAGAGATAGGTTTATCTTTTTCCTGCCCTCACTACAATGAGTTTTTGTAAGCATGACAAAGATTATAGTATTTAGATTAAGGTATTATTTTTATAAGAGAAATAAGGAAAACCAATTTTAGTTGAGGTTTAAGTGGAGGTTCCCATCCCCTAGATATGTACTACAAAAGGTGATTTATTAAGAATCTATCTAATCTTTTCTCTAAACATCAGGTAGGATTCATGAAGAAAGAGCCTACAAAAGGGTGCAGACTCCCCAAATGTTGTGGTCACCAAATGTCTCCCTGGCTTCTGCATACTTTGCTTGTAATAATTAACCAACCACTTCAGCAAAATTTTTCTCAGCACTATCTGGTTACATTGACCTTAAGTAGGACAATGTTTGGGTCTCTGGTACGTACCAGTCTTTCCCTAGATCTTGACTGCCCTGTAACCTCAGCCATCTGATAGTTATATGAAAAGTTATAAACTTGTAGTTTATCCAGCATTTCTGTTGTTTTAAAGATGGGAGCATCGTCCTTTTACTTCTACACCCCTAAGTATAAACTATAAGTTCCTCATATTCTTTTAATGTTAATTTTCTGATAGAGTTTAGGTAAGAAGTGATTTCTAATTAACTGAATTGTAATCATTTGAGGGTCACTTGGTACAAAAACAGTATATGATAACACATGGGTTTTATGCCATCTCTTTTCAACCAGCATGGACTCTCCATCAAGATATCTTCTTTTTGAAGGGAGAGAGCTGAGAGAATGGGTAAGAAAGGTTAATTTAAGCATTCTATGTGATCTAACTTTATAAAGGAATTCTTTAGAGAATCACAGAATCTTGATACTTTTATGGTACAGGCATAAGTCCAAAATTCAAATTATTAAACACTAGAAGGCTTCTGTATCTCCCTTCTTGGCCTTTGAATCTGGTAAGTTACATCTTCAGTAGCTGTGTATCCCTGGGGCTCAGAGTCCAACTGTACACACAACAAGACAGCAAGAAGACAGACTCATACAACAGATGAGAATCCTACTGTAAAGACATAACAGAATGTCTAGCACATGCTGAGGTTTTGGAGATTATTAGAGAGTAGTATTATCAGGATGGCAGTTGTCTTTGCCTGTTATAGCTTTCTCCTCTATTAGATCTCTAACTCCTTGATAAAAAGGGACTGAATCTTAATTACTTTTGCATCCAAAATTCCAAGCCAATGCCTTGTACACAGTAAGCCAAGGATAAATATTGGTTAACTGCATTACACAAACAATAAATGATTCTCATGCTCAATCATGTTTGCCTCATCATCCCTACTGAAATATTCATGAAGGCAGAGATCTGTCTTATTCATTATTCTTATTCAATGTTTAATATTACAACTAGAAAGTTACTGATTCTTAATAAATGTTGCTTTTTGGAAACAGTCTTTTTTGACAAGTTTCTTCTACTTATACACCTTTTATGTGCCAAAAAAATGGTTGCTCCAATATTTAAGTCAGGGTGGTATTCTAGATTCATCACCAATTAAAAAAAAATGTAACTCTCTTATTTGTTTGGTAGTGAAATGTGTCTTTATTTCTTTAAAAATATGTTATCTCTATAGACAGAATTACTTGTTACAAAACAGATATGTATATTGCTTTAGGATGGCTCATCCAAGAAGGAAGAACTCTACAAGGCTGCATAACAGGATTCTCAGAAAGAAGTCATTTACAGATTTCAAGTATGCAGCTATATATTCTCATTAAATGTAATGTTGGCAGTAGTCAGTTCTACTTCACTGAACTTTTACCACAATCCAATTTGAAAAGCTCATAAGAATAATTGATACCTAACTCACTGGAGACAGATATTAGAAAAGTTGAAGAACGTAACATTTATTTTAGATGAGTTTATGACCTAGTGGAAAGAACAAGCAATATACCCTTGAAATGATGTTAGAAGTAAAGTTCCATGTACTGAACAGAAACAAAGGTTGAACTATATCGAAAATACTCAAATGTCTCAAACTTTGATAGTGAGTGGTAAATTGATGCAAACTTTTGACAACCTAGAAACAGAAAACACCAGCAAATATGGAAACAAGATAAATGAAATTTTTTTATGAGTTATGATATTTTTGATAATGTCTTTCGATATTTGTTTAACAAATGATGCAGTAGATATTTTACTTTTGTCATAATTACAAGTGTCAAGGATTCATACATTTCAGGACAAACAATTTCCCAAATTAAAGGTATTTGGGAGTATATTAAAAGCATTATTCTTTTATTAAGCAATTACTCTATGGCAGGTATTTTCCTATGTTCTTTGTCATTATTGTTTTATTTAGTTGTCATAACATTGTAAATTGAAACATTTATTATCATGATTTTAGAGATGAGAAGACTGAGGCGTGGAGAAGTTAAGCAAGTAAGGGATCCATGATTTGAACCTGACAATCTGAATCTTGTGTCCCTATTTCTAACCATAACAGTAGAAAGGTTGTCCTAGTTCACTCCCAGCCTTTGGTGTATGGTGGGAGACAACAGGAACCAGAAATCTGTAGTTGGGAATTTTATGAGAACTGACTCATCAAGTAAACAAGGGAGAGGAACAGGTGCAGAATTTATGTAAATATTATAAAGAGTGGAAGACACAAACCAAAGGCAAATAATACTTTTTGAGCATAGGCCAGCTGTAACAATTCAGATGTGGGAGGCAGGAGGATCCTGTAAGATCCTCTAGCCCAATAATCCTCTAGCCAAAGAATCTCTAGCTGAATAGAAATTCAGGCTTTTGGTGGTAAAGGTATTTTGGAAGATTTCACTACTTTGGAGTGCAGAGACAATTTGCTAGATCCCAGCTAGCTCCTTGCATAGCTTCTTGGAGTCAGAAATGCTGTGAGGTATGGGAGGTGACTGGTTATCAAAGACAAAATAAAAATAAGCTTTTAAAATCAGGCATAAGAATTCAGAAATTAGGTTTGTGCAAAATTACGGTGATGTTATTCATATATCATATTGTTTCAAATTTAATATTGATTTGATACAATCTCTTACTTACTGCATCCACCTAAATAAAACCTTTGGAAAAAAAATGGTGGCCAACTAATTAAAGAGTCTGGGGTTATGATTTCAAAAAAGACATGCTCTTGAATCACACAGCTGAAAGTGAAAATGCAATTTAATAAATACTGAATACGATTATTTAACTAAACAGCTAAGCCGAGTTGGTAACAAAGAATAAAGCTATTTGGAGACTTAAGTGAAGAGAATTGGATGCCTAACTTGTTTTCATTTTTTGAAAGACATGTCAGACCTCTTTTCACTGTAAATGTGCTTGCTTTAATGTACTGCTTTAAGCTTTCCTTAAAATCTGCAGGAAAAAATTAGCCCCAGTCTTTTATTTGCTATGTATCATGAAACCTCATTACTACATACCTGGCATTCTGACAGAAACTAAAGAAAATTAGTCCCAATAGTTTAGCAATGCTTGCATAGAAGAGGTCACACTGAAATGTTCCTTCTATCAGCCTGATTCTCCTTGCATTCCAAAGGGAGAACAACGCAATCTATTTGTGGCTGCATAAACTGTGTGATACATTGTAATAAAAGAATTCCCTGCTCCTTGCACAAGAAATATGGGACTAGCTTATTCTATGGAGTTGGGGGGGCGTAATTATCTCACTATGTGTTTGTTTATGAAAATATTTTTATGAAGAGCTAATTCCCCTACGGAACAGCTCCTAAAGAAAGTGCTTGATTCATTCATATTGATAAAACTGTCTTATTTTATTTTCTGCATGAGGTTATAGCTTTATATCAAGCCTCATGTTTTATGACTAATTTGTAGCTGTTCGAATAAAATACTGCTAAGCTTAGTAATGTTTTTCTGGATCAACCTTTCCCAGCTTTTAAAATCCATCAAATTAAAAGTGATCAAGAAGGTGTAAATAATTATGTATTCTTTATTTAACCTGAATCTTTTATTGGAAGTGAGACCACATGCCTGGAATTTCACACATTTTCCACTTTCACAGATGAACCTTTCAGAGAATCTTAGTTTGGAACTAAATAATGAACTGCACAGGAGATAAGAAATCCTTGGAAATATATTGGAGAATAGCCAGTCAATGCAAAGGGTCAGAGACAAGGAGTCCAACAGCTTCAGTCCTAGGGACAAACTTGGCTTTTCCTAGTCGGGGAATTTTAGGCAAGGGAAGTTTACTGACACTCATTTCCCTTTACTGGAAAGAGAAAGAGAAAAAAAAAAAAAAAAAAAAAAAAAAGAGGCATGGTTGTTTAGCTCAAAGCTCAAGTTGTTACAACGAAATACCCCAGACTGGGTGACTTAAACAACAGGAACTAATTTTCTCACAGTTCTGGAGGCTGGAAAGTCCAAGATTAAGGTGCCAGCTAATTTAATTCCCTGGTGAGTGATTTCTTCCAGGATTGCAGATGACTGCTTCTCACTGTGTCCCCACAGGATAGAGAGAGCAGTGGTGTTTTTGTCCTCTTATGGGGTACTAATCTCATCATTAGGTCTCTACCCTCACAACTTTATCTAAATCTAGTTATCTCCCAAAGTCTTATTGCCAAATACCATCACATTGGAGGTTAAGGATTCAACATATGAACTTGGGGGAGGGAGAACAACTTAGTGCATAACAGCTGTTTATATCAAATGAGGCTATGATTGACATTTCAAAATACTACAAATTGTTGAATTATCATTATTATTGCTTTATCGTGTCCAATTGTTATTCCTTGTGCTTTATTGAAGTTGAAACGTCAAAGTGATTCACACATCCTATAATTATGACCACAAACTTGAAACCAACATTGTTATAGGTTCTAGAGAAACAGCAATAATCTTTCATGCAGCTCTAATACTTGACATAATATGTTAAGTGCCACCAAGTGTTAAAAATAAAGCAGCAAAGTAAGGAAAGAATGGATAATAAAGGAGGATGCCATTTTGAATTGGGTAGACAGGAAAGACCTCTCCATTTGCAAAGAGATCACAAATAAGAGAGGGAGTGAGCCAACTAATGGAAAAGTTTGACAACAGAGAGAACAACAAGCACAAAGGCACTGAGGCAGGGGCATGTTTGCAGGCTTCAGAAAGAACAAGCAATTCACTGTATAAGGAGCAAGATAAGTAGTGGTAAGTAGAAGATAAGGTCAAAAAGTTAGCAAGAAGCAGGATCATATAAGACCTTACGGCCACATTAAGGAATTGGAATTTTATTCTGGAGAGGTGTGAAGCATTGGAGGATTTTGAACAGAGGAATGACATTATCTGATAATAATCTCTCCATCTATCTTGCAGAGAAGAGACTACAAAGGGGCAAGGATCAGAACAAGGATCTTTTCTTTGGAAAAAGACCAAACACAGATGATGAAAATAGTGGCGAAGATAGTGACAAAAAAAGTAATCAGAATATATTCTGGAGGTAGAGTCGATGTTATCTCCTAAAAGACTGCACTGTGGGCCATGAAAGTACTTACAATGTAAGTGGTGAACTTACATCGTTGCCTATAAAACTTATAAGTGAATAATCTGAAATGACTTTCCCAACCCATACCATATCACTCTACAGAGAAAAGTGTTTGTCCTAAGATATATACCATGTTCAGTTTATTTCTCTTTTACTTGAGTTGAGCTTTATTTGACTTGAACTTTATTTTTTATTTTACTTTTATATTATTTTATTTTAATATTTCAGGATCTTTGGTCCAGATAATTGAAATAATCATATACTTTTGTTCCTGGAACATCATTATCACTAAGGCAGGCAAGCCCTATTTAATTTAATTTAATTATTTAATTTAATTTTCTAACCTTTTAATCTTTGATCCCTATTCTCCTTTTCACTTTTTCTCTATAGTACTCAAAACAATAAATCTGATTTTTGTTCTCGTATATTTATCTTTGAAAAATATGTGGTAGTGTTTGTAAATCTATGCTTAAATTTTTCCACAAGGGCATAAATCAAGAAGTTCTTTGAAACTAATGAGAACAAAGATATAACATACTAGAATCTCTGGGATATGGCTAATGCAGTGTTAAGAGGGAAATTTATAGCACTAAATGCCCACATCAAAAAGTTAAAAAGATCTCAAGTTAACAACCTAACACCAAAGCTAAAAGAACTAGAGAACCAAGAGCAAACAAATCCCAAAACTAGTAGAAGACAAGAAATAACCAAAATTAGAACTGAGCTGAAGGAGATAGAGACACAAAAATCCATTCAAAAGATCAGCAAATTCAGAAGCTGGCTTTTTGAAAAAATATTAATAAAATAGACCACTACCTAGACTAATAAAGAAAAAAAGATAGAAGATTCAAATAAATACAATCAGAAATGATAAAGGGGACATTATCCATGACCCCACAAAGATACAACCATCCATCAGAGAATGCTATGAACAACTCTCTGCACATAAGCTAGAAAATCTAGAAGAAATAGACAAATTTCTGGACACATACACCCTCCCAAGACTGAATCAGGAAGAAATTGAATCACTGCAACAGACTGATAATGAATTCTGAAATTGAGGCAGTAATTAACTGCATACCAACCAAAGAAATCCCAGGACCGGAGAGATTCACAGCTGAATTCTGCCAGATATAAAAAGAAGAGCTGGTACCATCAAACCTACAGATTTGTTTTTTTTATTTGGCTCTTGTCTGCTCTGTATGTTCTTAAGGATTTATTTATGTTGCTACATATGTTTTTAGAATATTGCTTCTGACTGCTCTGGAGCATTCCATACTGTGCACCAACCTTGTCTAACTCATCCATTCTCTTCATTGTCCCATGTATCTTACAGCTAATGCTTCTAGGAAGAATCTCCTTTTATATGCCTCTTTGTAATCTTGGGCAGCAATTTCTCTAGGGCAAATGACCAGTAGTTAGTTCGTGTTTAAATAACATCCATCAATGTATCCACAATGAATTCTACACAGTTAAAAACAATTTCACATTTACAATAGAAAACAATGTTATTTTATACATTTTGGAGGCTTAAATAAGTACATGTATTTACTTTTTTATTTATATAGGGACAATTTCAAAAATTATAGAATGCTTCAGTACTCAGCTTCAGAAATTAAGAACTGAGAGTGAGACATTCTACCCAGAAAATAATATGAAGATAAACATTCTGAGAACAGAAAAAAAAGAATTAAAGATAATCATTCTAAATTTCAGATTAAATCACATCAAGAATCAAATCCATTCCTTAAATCAATGTTTTCTCTCCACTAGAAAGTTTTTAGCACCAAATCAGAAATTGTCCCCTCAAGACCAGTATTCTTCCAACTTCACAGAATAAACTTCCAGTATCTCTTCCTAAATCTTACAATACACATTTCTTTTTTCTTTTTTCCTTTTTTTTTTTTTTTTTTTTTTTTTTTTTAGTTGGAATCTCACTCTGTCACCAGGCTGTGGTGCAGTGGCAAGATCTTGGCTCACTTCAAACTCCACCTCCTGGGTTCAAGCAATTCTCCTGCCTCAGCCTCCCAAGTAGCTGGGACTACAGGCGTGTGCCACCACGCCCAGCTTATTTTTTATTTTATTTTTTGTATTTTTAGTAGAGATGGGGTTTCACCATGTTGGCGAGGATGGCCTCTATCTCCTGACCTTGTGATCTGCCCGCCTTGGTCTTCCAAAGTGCTGGGATTACAGGCGTGAGCCAACACGCCCAAGCGATACACATTTCTTAATTATATAAGTACCCACAGAAAAAACACTAATGAAATATACTCACACAACTACCCCAGAACAGATCCTAATAATTCATGCTATATAACACATCATACCTTGACTTCAAAGAAAAAGCTTCATCAATATCCACATACATAAAAACAGGCTTTATATTTTTTACAGTTAAAAACCAAGTTGCTAAATGACATGTACACTATGTAGCATATCAACACTTCAGACACACCATGATTCTGTGTAGCTCAGCATTTGTTGCTGTGTTCCTAAAGAATAGATATAGCCTTCTTCCTAAAGTTTTCTATATGTGTTTGCTCATAGCAAGTTCAGGGCACAGATCCCTTCCCTGCAACCCAAATCCTTGACAATCCCCTGAATCTTTTTCAGTATGGGCCACAAAGATGCCAAGCTTGAGGTTATCCAGGACACTAAGCCAACTGGCCAAAAAACCTGATTTTACTGGACACCTCAGCCCTCATGCTAGTTACATAGATTTTTAAAGGAAAATGAGATAATGAGTATTGGTGACGAAGATATTGATGCAGGTGGATACAAATAGAAATGTTGATCCAGCAAATGGAGGGGCAGTCAGGGGAGGCCTGAGAGTGGGTAAAGTCCTTCATCTCTGATATTAAACATCTTCAGACCTCTCCAGCCAAAGAAAAGCATATGGTATTAATATTTGGACACACCATTCAGTTAACTGTCAGGATTTACATTTAATGCCTTTCTGCTAGTTCTGTGGTCAACACAATGGAAAATAGATTTTAAGAATTGGAATGAAATTTGAAACAAAGATTCTAAAATACTAAAATACTAACTGGTTTTAGCTGAGCGGAATTAGCTGCTTCCAGATTTGCTATGTTGCATGGTGACAGGGAACCTAACAATAGTTAGGAGGGTACATTCTAGAGTCAGACTACCTGGGTTTAAGTTGTGGCTTCGTCACTTACTAGTGCCGTGTCCTCAGGCAAATTTATTTTCTTTTTACATTATTTTAACATTTATTGTAGATTAAGGGGTACACATGCAGGTTTGCTGCATGGTTACATTGCATGATGCTGAGGCTTGGGTTCCCAATGATCCCATCACCAAAGCAGTGTACATAATACTCAACAGATGGTTCTTCAGCCCACTCTCTGCTGCTCCATCCTGCCCCCATCTAGTGGTTCCCAGTCTATTGTTTCCATCTTTATGTTCATGTGTATTCAATGTTTAGATTCCACTTATAAGTAAGAACATTTAGTTTTCTGTTCACGCGTTAGTGCACTTAGGATAATGGTTTTCAGCTTGAAATTGAGATAGTAATGCCTATCTTGGGTTTTTATGAGAACGTAATGGGTTTGTCCAATACCAGTTCCCCAAATAACATCAACACAACTAGTTGATAAGACAAAACTGTGTTTAGGCAGGGTGCAGTGACTCATGCCTGTAATCCCAGCACTTTGGGAGGCTGAAGTGGGTGGATTACTTGAGGTGGGAGTTCGAGACCAGCCTGGTCAAAATGGTGAAATACCGTCTCTGCTAAAAATAAAAAAGAATCAGTCTGGCATGATAGCATGTGCCTGTTATCCCAGCTACTTGAAAGGCTGAGGCAGGAGAATTGCTTGAACCTGGGAGGCAGAGGTTGCACTGAGCCAAGAATGTGCCACAGCACTCCTGCCTGAGAGACAGAGCAAGACTTTGTCTCAAAGAAAATAAAAAGTAATTTTTTAAATTTAATTTAAAAAAACTTAGTTTATTGATCCTACAACAAGGAAGGAAGGAAACCATCTCTACAGAACTTTGGTAGTGTCTCATCACAGGAAAGACAAGGTCAGGTTTATGGAGAATTTGGAGTTTGGTTTAAGGCAGGCATTTGATAAATATGGGGTAAGGGTCATGATAAGACTGTTTAGAATGAGTGGAACAAGAAAGTGTAGGATTTTGAAATCCTGATGATGCTTCTCACTGAAAGTAGGTGGGTCATTGTGGAAGTTTCTGTAATTAACAAGTTACTTTCCTGGGGAAGAGTATCCTGAAATAGTAAAGCCATACTAATACAGACAATAAGCTGTGTGTAGGGAAGGAGATGGGGAGGTAGATGGTTTCAGATTTTAATTAATGTGTATAAAGAACTTATTACCTTGCCTAGCATGAATTAAAGCTCAAAAAATGTTAATTGCTATCTTTCTCTTAGATATCTTTCACTGAAGTAGAAAACTATTTTAGTGCCGATGAAGCCAAGGCCACTGGATAACCAAATTTATTCTCCTCTTTCTATAAGCTCAGCAGTGATACCAGCAGTTACTTGCTGAAGACGTTTGATTACATGATGTCAAGTTCTATTTTTTAATGTACTATTAAAATTAAAACTAATGGAAATGAAGATGTCTAAGAAGTGTAAAGAAATCAAGCATTGAGTGAGCTACATCGTTCTGGGCATGAAGTCTCCTAACAGAGTAAGGAAGGTGCTGCTGAAACCACAGGTTCTTTTTATAGTCTTGAGGGCATCATTTAAATAAAGGAGGACAAACTTTAAAAGTGTTCCCCAAGTAGTTTAGATCAGCCAAAGTGAGAATGTAGAAATTTAAAGACAAAAGCAATCTAATTGATGAAGAAGAATTGTTAGATGGAATTCACTTAAGTTGACTAATCATTTCTTTTGTTTTAATAAATGTTTAATAAATAAGAATTGTTTTCTCTGAATGCTGCATAAAAGTTTTGTATTAATTCAAATATATGTATGTGTATATGTATGTGTGTGTATATGTGGGGTATATATAAGTGTGTATATACAAATTGTGTGTGTGCATATGTACTATATACTAGAAACTTTGTAACGAACACAAAGTCCATTTTGGGGTGTATTTTGGATATATGCACTGGGGAAAACAGACAAGGAAAAATAAGTAAAGGGGTTGATATATTTGAGATAAACATAAGTATTATGAATAAATATAAAATAGGGGTCTTATAAAACAGAATCAGAGAAGACTTACGGCAATAAACTACTTACAGCTGAATATGAGCAAGATTATTTTTCTGAACAGATGATATTTGAACAACAACCTAATAAAGTAACTGTGTGATGCTAAAATTAAGAAGAACAACATCCCAGGAAGAGGGAGTAGCAAATAAATAGGCTCTGAGAAAACAATATGTTGGTATGTTCAAGAATAAGGAAGAAGTCAGAGGCTAGATTGGGGTGATTAGACCATGACAAGAAAGGTAGCTAGGATCCTGGTCATGCTGGGATATTCAGGAAAATGAAAAAGGATTGTATTCCAAGGCCATTGAAGAAAGCCATTTGAAGGCTTTAACCAATAGTGTGAGATGATTGGTTAAATTTCTAAAAATATCACTCTGATGATGTAGAAAACGGATGATAGAAAGGAAAAATAGAGATCAAGAGGTCAGATAGGAGGCTCTTATAGCCTCCGGGGTAGAAAGAGAAGCTTGGGCTAGATGATAAGGTAGAGACAGCAGAAAAGTGATCCGATTTGGGGTATATATTGAAAATAGATTGACTGCTTACTAGAAAAATCAAGCACACCATGAGAGTTTTGGTCCAAACAATTGGTTGAAAGGTGGTAGCATTGACACTGATGAAAGATTGAGGGAAGAAAAGATCAATGAAACCACTGCAGTGAGAGGGTAGTTTTGAACAGCCTTCTTCCTTGCTGCCTTCTCTGTGTCTGCTGCCACTCTGCTAGGGTTTGCTTTTAGCACCCCGCACCTGGCCTCAAGAAGTTATTTTACATCCAAACGCAATTATGCTCCTTAAGTATCTCCCCAGGATGCCTAAAAATCTCCAAGTGTTTAAACCAAAATAATTGGTTGGAAGAAAGGAAACAATAACTAGAAAGTAGGAAAGTGGCAAAATCCAAATACATGAAGATAAACATCATTTGACTCATAGCTTTTTCTGAAACAAGGCCTACGATAACCTACCAAAATCAATGCTTCATTGTCTATTTTGTGGTAGCAACCTGCATGTAGGGGAAGATTCCACTTTTACCTATTATATATTCTGTTTCAAATTGATAGTGAAGAGTAGAAAATGTGTTTTCCGTTGGATAAATTTTATTTCATTTTTAATATGGAGACAATGCCTTCACTATTTAGTGGCATCATACTCTGTGTCAAACTAAATAACAGAGGGATGCTCTCTAAGAGAAAATAGTATTTATTGGGATTGGACATTGCAATGGAATTGAATATATATGCTATACTAGACTATGTGAATATTCGGGGAGGTAAAGGAAGACAAAGAGTGCTAAAGGAAAAAACTGAAGAGAATTACATGATCTCTTTGAGATAATTATTTTTGTCTATAAAGATCAATAACCAGGGTGACACTAATTCAAGGTTGAACAGGCAGTTGCTGGACAGATGTCCTTGCAAAATTTTTTTTTTTTTTTTTTTTTTTTTTGCATAAGATTGCAAAGACCATTGTGCAAGGTTGTGGTTTTTATTGTGTCTTCTGCGACAGTTTTTGTTATTAGATATTTATGCGTAAGAACCTTCTCTTCATGGCCTTCCTTAGCTGTATTTCAGTTTAGTTTAGTTTTGTTTTTAACACAAGTGACTCCATTTTGATTCTGATGATTTTTATACCTATAAATGCAAATAGTCCCTAACTAACAGAAAATTTGGAATTATCAAGTTAACAAGATAAGTAGAATGCTCAGCAGAGCTCACTCAATAAATGTTACTTTTCTGTCATCACACATTTCTTTGTTCAAAAGAAAACAAAGTCAGTTCTTAGAATACTACTGTTTCCATTCACCTTGCTGTCCCTTGCTGGTTTAGTATTTACTGAACTATCTGAAGGAACTATCAGGTAACTCAAATGATACGTTTTGGCCTTGGAGTACAGCAAATGATTTTTTTTTACACAAATAAAAGCAATTCCAGACCTTAAAAGATGAACAGACAGTAGTGACGCTGAATAAGCTCAGAGACCTGAAGATCTGAAGGTTGCATCTAAAATTCCTGAAGTCATTTAGCATATTCATTTAAGTATTTAACAAGAAAGAATTGTTTAAAGATGCTATTAAACTTCTCGGAACAGAGAAAATCTGGCATGCAAAAGTGAACACAAAATTTTTACTTTTGCCACACAGATTTTTTTTTTTTTGCTATCATAATTTTGCCAAAAAAATTCCACAATAACACAATAGGTACAAATAGATCATCGAGCCCATTTAGAAAAAAAGTGCCCCCATACCTTAATCATGCTCTGGTAGAACATTTAGGAATGTTAGGTCTTACTAACTATAAATCCCTCCATAAAGCAGAATTCATAGAGTCTCTCTAAGTTAAAAGAGTCAAAGTGCCCAGAGGGGATTTTGAATCCTAAATTTGTCAAAAGAAATTAGTGCTAAGCATTATTACATTTTTCTTTCTCTTTTGATTTCTTTCATACAATTTATCTTCCTCCCAGCTCTCTCTCCCCACCCCACAAAAAAAGAAAGTAAAAAGACAAAAATAGTTGTCAAAGCCACAAGCTTCTTTTCCCCCAAAATGTAAGAAACCACAAGTTCCTGGGTGAAGATTAGGAATTATATGCCAAATTCTTTCAAAGTTGTTATATTTCACTCAACAACATTAGTCACTGAGCTATCAGCTCCAGGGGGTAACCGGAAAGAATTCATTTGAAATCATGTCTCCTAGCTCCTGTGCATCTGTTCCTATTGCTGGGAAATCTACTTCCTATTGCTGGGAATGTGGCTTTGACCTTTTCTGAGTAATTTCTCCAATCAATCCAGTATGATATGGGAACATGACTCTTCAAATATATTTTTCCTTTATGAGGACTTGTGTGAGGAATTTTAATGACATTATTCAAATTATTTATATTATACTAGCTCAGGTTTGTATAAGTTTTGCCAGTTGCAGAACTTATTTTTATAGATGTTCTATCTAAATTCTTGCATTGAAGAATAGAAAACTTCCTTTGAATAATCTCTGTGAAATTCTAGTGGTCACTAGATAAGCATCATTATGAAAACTCATAAAATCATATCATTAACAAACATTTAGAAATTTGCTAAACAGACTTTTTGACTTGAACTTTATATTAGAAAATATGTTAAGTTTCTTGAGTTCTACTTTGTCTTCCTTTTTTTTTTTTTTTAGTAATTTCAATATACTGTGAATTAATCTTGGTATTTGTATATAGGAATTAAGGAAATAAAGTTTCTCTTCTCAAAGTACTCATAGTCAAAAGGTAAGTAGATATTAGTTTTGAAAACTGCCAATTATTTATACTTTTTCAAATAATTCAAATAATAAAATATTGTTACAACTCAACAAGAAGAAATAAACCTTTAGGCAATGTCTTTTTTCATTTTTAAATATTTTTTATATATTTAGGCGGTACAAATGCAAATTTCGTACATGCATGTATTGCATAGTGGTGAAGTCTGGGCCTTCAGTGTATCCATCACCCAAGTAGTGAACACTGTGCCCAGTAGGCAGTTTTTAAACTCGCATTCCCCCTTTAAGCCTCGCACCTTTTAGAGTCTCCAGCGCCTATTATTCCAATCTGTATGTCCATATGCATCTATTGTTTTGCTCCTACTTATAAGTAAGAACATGCAGTATTTGAATTTCTGTTTCTGAGTTATTTCACTTAGGATAATGGCCTCCAGTTCCAAGTTCCATCCATATTGCCGCAAAAGATAATATTTAATTTGTTTTTATGGATGAGCAGTGTTGATATATCATACTGATGATATATGATGATATATATATACCATATTTATCATATATATAGATACACACACACACACCACATAGTTTGTTTAGTTCTCCATTGATGGACACTTAGGTTGGTTCCATATCTTTGCTATTGGGAATAGTGCTGTGATAAATATATGAGTGCAGGTATCTTTTTGACATAATTCTTTCTTTCCCTTTGGATAAATACCCAGCAGTGGGACTGCTGGATCAAGTGATAGTTCTATTTTTAGTTATTTAATAAGGAATGCTTATTTTGATACAGAACCCCTCTGAAAAGGCATCATAGCTTAAAATCCATATCACTATACATAGCTTATCAGAATATCAGAATATTTAAAGCTGGCCAGCCAGAAATCTCCACACAAGTTCAATACAGGAATTGTAAAGAAAATAAATATATTGATTTTAACTTAAATATCAAGTGAAACGTGTTCAGTTTTCTAACAGGAAGGCACTTAGACTTAGAGGAAACATTAGAACATATATCAAGGTTGAATAACAAACAGTCTTTATCAAGGTATGCTGAGATATCTGGTCAAGAATTTCTCTGAAAGATGCCAGTTATTTACACTTCTTCATTATATTGTTCCTGCCTTTGCTTCTTCTGAATTGTTATTATCTGACATTGTCTTAGGTTGTATTTCTTAAAAGGAGAGTCTGGGGAGCATCACACACCGGGTCCTACTGTGGGGAGTGGGAGGAGAAAGGGATAGCATTAGGAGATACACCTCATGTAAATGATGAGTTAATGGGTACAGCACACCAACATGGTACATGTATATATATGTAACAAACCTGCACATTGTGCACATGTACTGTAGAACTTAAAGTATAATTAAAAAAAAAAAAAGAAAAAAAAAGGAGAGTCTAAGATGAAAATTTTGACTGATGTGCTTTATTGTGGGGGTGCTTTCATGTAAATAGGGAGTGAGAAAAGCAGGATAGGGCAGTTGGAGGGTTTTCTGAAAACTTGGTTTGCCTGATCCAAAGGGAACATGGAGGATGGAATTAAATCACAGAATCATGTCACCATGTTATCCCTGACTGACTCACTCAATTTCCATGGGCTACTACTTGGGATGGCTGTACGAAATAAACTGCTGGATGAGTCAATTTTCCCTGAAAAGTGGTAGATTTGAGTAACAGCAGCTTGGAGGTGGGTGTGACAGCCTGGTAAAGGTGATCTGGGCAGGGCACAAACAGCTTCAACTATACATATAGCACCTACATCAGCCATTCCAGTATAGCAACCATGGCCACATTTTGTCAAAGTTGTAGCTTCCTAATGTCTAGAGAGCAAGGCTGTACAAAGCAAGAAGAGCAGATAACTCATGCTTTAGAAAATTCTCCAACTATCCTCACAGGCCTGATAAACATTACAATGCTGTAGCAGGAAAACACATAGACCCTTCTGCTATATGTACAGTTAAAGAAGAAAAAGGAAATCTCTCAGCTGAATGCTTCTAGGAATACTCTCCTCTGTAATTCAGACATCATTTTCTTTGTAACTCTTTCCTGACTTTCACATTAAAAAACAAAAACAAACAAACAAAAAAAACCTTCTTGTATCTAGCAATTTGAATTAAAAGATTTTCCTTACCAAATCATAACAATAGCTGATATATATTGAGTGCTTATAAGATTGTGGACTTTGTTCTGAGCAATATATTTGTGTTATCTCATTTTGAGAGGTGACAATGTGCTAGCAGCCCTCACAGTGCCTCCTCGGCCTGGGCATCCACTCTTGCAGCGCTTGAGGAGCCCTTTAGCCTGCCACTACACTGTGGGAGCCCCTCTCTGGGCTGGCTGAGGATGGAGCTGGCTCCCTCTGCTTGCAGGGGAGGTGTGGTGGGAGAGGCACGGGCGGGACCTGGGGCTGCGCATGGCACTCACAGGCCAGGGCGAGTGCCGGAGAGTGTGGGTGTGGTCGCGGGCTTGGTGGGCCCCACACTCCCAGCGGCCGGCTGGCACCGCTGGCCCAGGGCAGTGAGGGGCATGGCACCCGTGCCAGCAGCTGTGGAGGTTGCACTGGGTGCCTCAGCACTGCCAGCCCGCATGCACCACTCTCCAATTCTCACTGGGCCTCAGCCACCTCCCGGCAGGACAGGGCTCGGGACTTGCAGCCCACCATGTGGGAGACCCCCTTCTGTGGTGGGCTCCCGCATGGCCCAAGCCTCCCCGAGGAGTGCCACCCCCTGCTCTGTGGCCCCCAGTCCCATCAACCGCCCAAGGACTGAGGAGTGAGGGCGCACAGGGCAGGACTGGTGGGCAGCTTGGCCTGCAACCACTGTGCGGGATACATTGGGTGAAGACAGCTGAGCTCCTGAGTCTAGTGGGGACTTAGAGAACCTTTATGTCTAGCTAAGGGATTGTAAATGCACCAGTCAGCACTCTGTGTCTAGTTCAAGGTTTGTAAATACACCAGTCAGTACTCTGTATCTAGCTAACCTAGTGGGGACTTGGAGAACTTTTCTGTCTAGCACTCTGTGTCTAGCTAAAGGATTGTGATGCACCAATCAGCACTCTGTGTCTAGCTCTGGGTTTGTAAATGCAACAATCAGCACCCTGTGTCTAGCTCAATGTTTGTAAATACACCAGTCAGTACTCTGTATTTAGCTAACCTAGTGGGGACTTGGAGAACTTTTCTGTCTAGCACTTTGCCTCTAGCTAAAGGATTGTAAATGCACCAATCAGCACTCTGTCAAAATGGACCAATCAGCTCTCTGTAAAATAGACCAATCAGCTCTCTGTAAAATGAACCAATCAGCAGGATGGGGGTGGGGGTGTCAGATAAGGGAATAAAAGCAGGCTGCAGGAGTAGGTGGTGGTAAACTGCCTTGGGTCCAAGTCCATACGGTGGAGGCTTTGTTCTTTTGCTCTTTGCAATAAATCTTGCAACTCTTGACTCTTTGGGTCCACGCTGCCATTGTGAGCTATAACACTCACCACGACAATCTGCAGCTTCACTCCTGAAGCCAGCGAGACCAGGAACCCACCAGGAAGAATGAGCAACTCCAGACACGCTGCTTTTAAGATCTGTAACACTCATCGGGAAGGTCTGCAGCTTCACTCCTGTCAGCGAGACTATGAACCCCCCAGAAGGAAGAAGCTCCAGACACGTCTGAAGGAACGTACTCCAGACATACCATCTTTAAGAACTCTTAACACTCATTCCGAGGGTCCGCGGCTTCATTCTTTAAGTCAGCTAGACCAAGAATCCAATAATTCTGGACACAATTTTATATTCAGTTTTAGCATATAATGTTAATTTATTATCCCTAGTTTCCAGGTGAAAGTATTGAGGCATGGGGACATTAGTCAACTTTCTGAAAGTCACCCGGCTAATGGCAAAACTTGGAACCCAGAGCAGCTCTTCCGCAATTTTAATAGGTACATGAAGCACCTGGGCATTTCAGTCAGATGCAGATTCTGATTTTGTCTAAGGTAGGGTCTGAGATTTTGCATTTCTAACAAACTCCCAGATTGTGCTTCTGCTGCTCATCTAAGGACCACACTTTGACAAAGAGGAGTCTAGAGCTCCGTACCAAAATGGCCTTCAAGAAATGTTTCCTATGAAAATGTGGCCTATATTTGATTTCTGCTTACTATAAACAGGTAAATTACATTTCTTTCTTATTTGCTCATCCTTATCATGATGTAATGCTGTGAATGTGACTGTCTTTACCCAAAAATTGTTCTTTAAATTTTAGGATGAACAAAGCAGCCTTAAGAGGCTAAACATCTTCACCAACAGGCTGAATTCATGAGTTCTTGGCTTGTCTTAGATTTGACTGCTTGACTTAAGCTTTAATTCTCCAGAAAATATCTAACTTCCACTCTTTAATCACTAAGCTACGTATTTGAGATGGTTCCTTGGCTACTACTCGCTCTTTTTCCTTTTTATTCCAGAGTGCCCAAACTACGAGGAAACTGTGAGTTTCCTATTTATATTCGCATTGTACTGTTAAAGCAAGGAGACCATGTGGTTCACTGGAGGTAGATTTGTTACCGAGGCTTTCTCTTGTTTAATCACAAACTGGGAATTATGAAAAAAACTTTAGTAGGATTTAACTGTTCTCAATACGTGAAAGATGACTAGATGGGCACAATGAATTCAACAGCTAATTGCCAAGTGTCTACTTATGTGCTAGACACTGTGTTAGACAATGAGGATTTGATAGTGAACAAGAACAAAATGTTTAATAACATGTGATGATGAAGCTAGCCTTAAATTTAGCAATGTAGAATGCTCCTAATAGTCCTAGGTCTAACACCTTTATTGGTCAATTACAGAAGCATAGGAGAGGAATCCTTTCTCATTCCCAAACCAGGATCTGATTCCTGGCCAGCTCTCTGTTAATGCCACTATTAGGCTGAATTTAGAGCTGCCAGACCATCAGGATGTTTTCCCACTTTATGAAAAACTTGTTCTTCTATTTAGAAATATGGGAGTTAAGCACAGGATAGTGATTACAGATTTGGGCTTATCTTGGATGCTTTGAACTGGCTTTCACCAAACTGATGAGATCTACTACTTGCCTGGGCCATAGTGGTTCTATTCTGTCTGCTCTCTAAGTGGCCCACATAGCAGACTCACAGGTGCCAATGCAAAACCTACTCAAGTCTCTAAATATTACTCACAAACAGGTGAGATATTTCTCTAGGGTTCATATAGTGGTATTTTACTCAGTTTCTAATGTAACGATTTCTTCCCCCATTCTTTCCAGCAGGAGCTATAGAGATACTGATTAAGCAGCAATTAAACATCCTAACACTATCATTATCTTTTCTTAAGTAGCCACTTCAGCCATGAGGAAAACATTCACTAAACCAGAATGTAATTTTCCAAGGGTGTAGGTAAGCTGTCAATTTTCCTGATTCTGAGTTTGTCAAGAAGGAACAGAGAGCCTTGTGTTTACCTTAAGAGACTGTTCACATTGAATGTAGAATTCATGGGGTTGGAGTTTGTGTCTTCAGATCATAATATTTGTAAAATATATTTTCCATCCAACAGTACAGCAGTTATCTGCAGGGAAGAAATCACATCTCGTGAAGTCTATTGATGCTGTGTCAGGTCAGAATTGATTGGGCAATCAGATAGCCGATTGATCAGCAGTGACTGCCAGGGCGTACAATCTTCTCAGGACAGCTTCTGTTGCTTCCTCAACTGATAGCAAATTCTGGGCTCAGAAAGCCTCTGTAAGCTGCTCTAGAGGGAGATTGGCTCAATCGTCCCCATTATCCTCTTGCCTAAATCCCCATTCTAGTTAATTCTTCATGCTACCCCAAAAGAGGTCTTACTTAATGGTCACACTTCAATTTGGTAAGGTGTTACTAACTCCAGAACCCAGTTTCGGAAGCCTGTGGCATTTGGAAGCCTGAGGTATTCTATAAAGGAAAAAGAGTACAATTTGGTTTGTAGAATCTAACGTGATTTCGTTCTGTGGAATGGCCTCATCTACTTTTCTCAACTCTTCTTGTGCCTCCAATTTCCCTGCCCACACCAGTCACATAGATTTTTTTTTGTTCCTACACCTTACCAAGATGGTTCCTACATCAAGACCTTTGTAGACTCTGTTCTCACTACTTATAAAAGTTATTTCTTATGACATTTTCACATCTGACTTGTTCCTTTCATTCAGATTTTAGCTTAAATGCCTTCTTAGTGATACTTTCCCTGAATTCCCAATCAAAAGTCACCACCTCATTTTTTCTTTTATTTATTTTGGGGCTTTTTTCTATAACTTGAAATTTTACTTTTATGCTTTGAATCTCACAAATTCAATATGTGTCCTTTGTTGTATAATTTCAGATGAGATGAAGATGAAGAAATTATTGGGTTTATTGGTAAAGCTCAAATAGGACTTCAAAGTCATATATTATTCCAAACACTTTTGGTAATTAAATAATATGGAAGATGTCCCCGACCCCACCACCACCACTACCCAAACAAGTGATCCTGAATCCGGAAAGATCAGCCTCTATGTTCAGAAAAACTGCTTTTAGCCAACATTATTTTTTTAGAGTATGATTTGAAAGAGTCCCAGTATATTGAACATTAGATAATTCATTAGATTATAGTAAATTATAAATTAGATAATAAATTAAATAATTATGATAAGTTATCCTGGTCACTACAGAGATTCCTGCTTGGGTCGCTAATGAGCATGAGAGCCTGCAGATTGGTATAACCCCCAAGTGTTCCTCAGGGCCTTATCAAACACAAATTCTTGAAATCACTGGGAAAGCTTCTAATGAACTTGCATTATGCAATCCAATACAATTTAGCAGATATTCATTATGTCATCAATGTCCTGTGTGATGATATAAGCAGGGAGACGACTTGGCCCCTGCCCTCAAGGAGAGCACAGTCTGGTGCAGGAGACAAATACATAGATATGTAATTAGAGTACAAAACACATTATAAGAACAAGGTCTAACCAAAGCACTAATGGAAGACAGACAAAAATAGAGATGGATCCTAGATGATGCATCTGGAGGGCACCCGGCCCTTTATCACACAATGTATTAGGGAAAATGGTTTAAAATAAATGTCACTCATGTGCCAGTGTTGGAGGGTTTGTCGATCTCTAACTCAGCAATTCAGATGTTCATAGCTTCTGGCGAGCTTATTGTTCTTAGTGTTAGGCTAAGACTAGCACAAAGCAGGCAGTAATGCCAGAATCAGTTCTATGATTCCATTGCCAGAGAGCAGGGAAGGAGTGAGGGGTTCCAGACTTTAGTCATGAAGCCTGATGATCAGATACCGTTCTGTTTAAATAACTGCTTACAATTCCAATCTGTAAAACAACATCTTTAGTTCAACAAATTCAGCAAAGGTGGTCTTTATCCAAATTTAGTTTACTCTTTCTCCACATTCGTGTCATTCCAAAATCCCAAAGTATTGATTAATAGTTGTGTCACTTAAATTATTTTGCATATATAGTATAAAATTATTTGCATGTATAGTATAGAATTTTACTCATGTTAAGAATTATTTCTACTTTAAAACTCACACATTAACGTGCTTCCCTCCATGCTATGCCATTGACTACTTCTGTTAAGCGTAAGTCATTAGCAAATGGTATAATTCTTTATAGGAGTTTTTGGATATTTGTCCTCACTCTGAGGAGGTTTTATGCCTGTATTTCCTCAGCTGACTATATGCTGTTAGCTTAAGACATAAACAGATAAGCTATTTTGGGTGGACGTTATCTGAGAGCTCTTTTCTTTCTAATTAGCCACCTTCTTTTAAATGTATGTCTCTAGTGAAATTTGATAACACAGAGGTTCAAGGTGTCCAAATGGTGGTGTCCAAAATTGCTAATGCTGTGCGAGGATGCAGGCTATCGATTCACCATATAGGGTGTCTATGGAGAATATGAGTAAGAAATAGTCATGTCAGAGTTGAGCCTGGGAAAAGAATTCAAAATTGTATGCTTTGCAGTGGAAAATTTGACAAATAAAACTATTATTTATATCAAGTTAAAGTGACTTTTAAAAAAGTATTATTTTCTGGCCAGGCGCAGTGGCTCATGCCTGTAATCCCAGAACTTTGGGAGGCTGAGATGGGCGGATCATGAGGTCAGGAGATCGAGACCATCCTGGATAACACAGTGAAACCTCGTCTCTACTAAAAATACAAAAAAATTATCCGGGCATAGTGGTGGATGCCTGTAGTCCCAGTCTCGGGAGGCTGAGGGAGGAGAATGGCGTGAACCTAGAGGCGGAGCTTGCAGTGAGCGGAGATTGTGCCACTGCACTCCAGCCTGGGTGACTGAGCGAGAGTCCGCCTCAAAAATAATAAATAAATAAAATTAAAAAAAAATAAAAACATTAAAAAAATAATTACTTTCCATATATTAGGAATATAAAACACAGAGAGTTGAGTATTTAAAGTAATCTTGATATGGGGTCCATAGGTTGTACTGAATTTTATAACTTGCTACAAAATATTTTTTCTTACTTCTCTGATCATCCCTGTTATTATCCTGGCTAATAACAACATCAGATATGTTTTTATTTTCTTGTTGGAGTGCAATTTCCCAGGCCTACTTCTTATACTATCAGAGACATTTAGGGCTGCGCAGTGTGAAGTCTTCTATGAAATGCAGAAAGATAAAAGACTGTATATTTAATCGAGCTATGAGAACAATGGGAGAAATATTAATCAGAGGGACTTTGAGCATATTTCCATCTTTAATTTGGGGATTAGTATAGCTTCCTCAATGATGAATAAAGCCACAATCAAAGCAAGAGCGCATAAGGCTCTTAACAATCTCTTCTTCATGTATATTTCCAGCTATGATTTACAAATGAACCCAAGGTGGTATATTTTCCCTAATTTTTTGTGGATGAAAACTTGCCATTAAATTTTAAACTACATTTTTTATTTCTCTGTATTTTTTGTTCATGTTGTTCCTCTATTTTAAATAAGTGTCACTCTTTCTGTTGTTTTGTACATGAAGGTCCAATTCCTTTGATATCTCTGTAAAGCCTCCCTCCATTTACATGAGGCAGTTCTATTCTATTCTGTTTCAGCAACACTGACCCAGCAACACTAGGCTCAAACTACTGACATAATGCTTACTTTGAAAAGTTAGTATAAACTTCATGGTGTCGGCCTGTTAACAGCTTCCAAGTCTCATATATTTTGTATTTTTGTGCCTTGCAAAATAACTAATACCCAGTAGAATGAGAAATAATTCAATGCTAATTCAATTGGTAATTTATTTTTAAAAGAAAAAATATGACTTATTATAGAGTAGATTTATCTGTTTCAAAGTAAGTAACATTTTATGCATTTATTCGACGACTGTATATACACATATATAATCAGAGTAACAGTAGTCTGCATAAATGACTTTCCTAGTGAGAAGTTAAACAATTCAAAGAAAAAAAACCCCAAGATTTTACAGTCATTTGTAATCATTCATAAAATTATTCTGTTCTAGAGTTGGATAACAGTCTTGGAAATTGCATAGAATGAGCTCCATATCTTTCAAGAAAGAGAGAGGTAAAATAGTATATGATATCATGCATGACCATGATTTTGATTACCAAATGAAAGCCAGCAATTAAAACAGAGCCAGGGCTTCAGCCAAAGCCTCTTCTCTAGGTTTCACAAACATCTATCTATGTCCTTCATGAATATCTCTATTATGATGTTCCAAAGGAACCCACGTTTTGCCTGAATTATCTTTCTATGTGATCATAATTTTTTGTAAAATACGTTATTAGCCCCGACAACATTCTCTGAAGTTTTTCTTACATATATTTTCTCATCTCAATTTCCACTTACTTAACCCTGGTTTACTCCCACTTACTCCTCTATCACATGGGTTAATTTAGTAACTTCTTAGTAGTCTCTCTTCATCCAAAACTATTTCCGTTCAGTCCATCCCATGCATTGCACCAAGAATGATTTTCTTGTGCCTTCACTCCTCAAAAATAAAGCCATTTTTTAGCGTGATTTTTCATGATTTTGTCCTACTTCTGAATATATCCAGACCCTTTTCTTGTCTCTGGGCTTATGTATCTTCTGACTTACTAGCAGTTTTTAAAAATATGCCATGGCCACTCACACATCCATACTTTCACAAATGCTCCTCTGTCTTTCTCACAACATTGCTCACCTAGGAAACCCACATTTATCCTTAATCTCATATCCTAGACATTATCTACTTTTGGAATTCTGTAGTAGACCTTTTGGTGCTCTGCATTATCCCCTCCAAGCTCATTCACGATTTTAAACATGGTTGCGGTAGACAATTCCTTGTGAGTTCAGACTTTCCTCCAGATAGCAGTGTTCCCACTCAAACATTTTTCTATTTTCTGAGTCAGGACATTCTATAGTGTCGTGTAAGTCTGCTTCTTGTTCTCTTATGAGTGTACACAGACTAAGAAAAAAGGAGATTTAACACTGGGACAACCCTTAACTAACAGGGTTTAGGAAGTGGTGGGTAACTCTACAGCTTCCTGTGCTTTAGAAGGAAAGTTCTGGTAGATATTGAGGGGGCCTTTATGGAATGAAGTTTCCATTGCCCAGAGCACCAGCATTGATAACAAACAAGTGTATTGGCTCTTTCAACTTTTCTTGACTCATTTTTCTACCTTATCACTTCTGCCTCCCAGAATTATCTAACACACTACATATATTTCAGTCCTAATGCAAGTTTCTGCTTTGGGAAAAAGATAAAAGACGAAAGGAGCATTTTTATAACCCGCACCCTTAACATATTTTTTTTTCCTCTCTACTATGCACTCTCTATATGTTCAGATGCATAAGCATGCATTAGTCTTTTAAGTTATTTTTATTATTGTTTGCATTTCCTTTTTCTTACTAGATTGTAAGCTTATTGAGAGGGAGATTTCTGAATTTTACCCATCATTCATTCTATTTCAAGCCCTTTATCCTAATATATAGCACATAATGAGTTCTCACTAAATATTTGTGCAATTTAAACTAGATAATGGGTAGGGGAGACATGTCTTCAAGTTTTCTGATTTCAAGATCATGTCTCTTTTTTCTACATTGTGTTACCCACCTGGAGGATAAAGGCATTTACAGTCACTTAGAAGGGACATTCAACTATCAGTGCTCAGAATTATAGCATTCCAATTGTCAAGTCTTCCAGATCATTTCGTCCCTCTTGCTTCATTTTTCTGTGCTTGTGTTTGGGTGTTTTATAGCAAGTGAGAGAGGGTACAGTAAAAAATAATGATAGTTACCTTATGGGGTTTTTTAGAAATTAAGGAAAATAGCATATGTAAAACATGTGGCACACCAAAAACACTCAATAAATGTTTGTTTCCATTTTTATTATTTTGTAGGCCTAGTCTATTTTGGCTTAAGAAATATTAGAAACTCTGAATCAAGTTTTATTTGAGAAGATGTGTGAATACTGCCAAAAGTAGAATCTCAAAATATATGGCCTTCAATTATTCATTCTCTTTGGGAAAAAGATAAAAGACGAAAGGAGCATTTTTATAACCCTTTCATCTCCTACATTGATTTAGGTATTCATATATTGTCTGCATTGCCAAATACACATTAGGATGATAAATTGAGAGTGACAGGAAGTTATCCTAGAGCAGTATGAAGTACTCAACAACGCTGTTGAATGTGTCCTGGGGATGATATGCATGGTTTAGTACACCATGTTGGAAAGAACATTGGATGATATTATGGATACTGGAGCTTTTATTCCAACTACTATTCTCAGTAAATATCCATGCAATTTAAACTAGAGAGCCAATGAGAAAAATATGCCTTGAACTGAGTGCCTTGAACTCACTTTTCTGATTTCAAGATCATGGCTCTTTCCACTACATTGTGGAAAACAAAACAATACAAATGAAAACAAACATTCAGTTACTACTATTACCTGAATTTGGACAAGTGAATCATATTTGGGGGACTAGGTTCTTTATTTGTACAATAATAGAGTAGATGACAGTTGAGGGGAGGGGGTGCCTACTTGGCACAAACCTTTAAGACTATTCTGATTCATTTAGTGTTTGTCAAATAGAGTCAACCATGTTGGTCATAAACAGATAATTGATTTTTAAATAAGAACATAACAAGATAATACTATAACTACAAAAGAAGATTTCTACTCTCCTTGACAATTCAAAGGTGTTTTAACTTAAAAGGACCACTTGGTTAGAGTAATCCATTTGTGCATTTATAATCATTAATCTAAACTAAAATAAGAAGTGATTTTAGGGGAAAAATGTTCCCAGTAAGAAGATGCTGATTAAATTAGTTTTTAATGCAATTGGGAGGAAATTCCTTAATGTATTTAAGAAAAAAAGTGCTTTTTTGTAGACTATTCTGCAACTGCTTTGTTTGGTTGACATATTCTAATGAAAAAAATACATTACAAATGAAGTGAATGGACCATAATACATGCCCTATGCCAGTGTGAATGATGGATGGGCTCCAAGAAGAAACAACCAATGTCCACAATAGGCTTGTAATAATAGAATGAACCCTTGGTTTTCTGAGGCCAGTGGAAGTGAAAGTGTTTAACGATCCCCTTTTACAATGAGAAATTTCCACTATCTGTCAGTATTCTTTTGTTTTCTTTTCATTCTATTATTCTATTCAATTTGGTTTTCTAGTTTTATAATTAGAAGTCCTTGAATATGAGTAGAGGGGAAAGAAAAAAATACTAAAAGGGAATAATTTTGTAAAGAAAATAATTGCTTTTCAGAAAATTTAGGAAATTATCACTCTTTGCAGTAGGCAAGGAATGTATTTTGATTGAGTGATGGCAGATCTGCCTGAATGTAGTGAAAGATACTTATTTCTTGTTAAATGCAGCTCTTCATAATTTTAAATATAGCTTTTTATGACTTTCAGTCAACAAAATTTTGTTTTGGTGTGCTGAATGGTGTGCTGAGTGAGCTAATTATAGGTACTAGACAAGCCAGGGAGCTCTGATGAGGTAGCCTTGGTTTGAGGAAGGAGACTTGGTTGAAGGACTTGCCCTAAAATTGTGTAGCCATGAAACCAAAATCAGTATCCAGAGAAACATAGTTGGGTTGGACTTTGAGAGGTGTCCAATGAAGATCTAGCTTGAGAAAAGGAAGGGCAGGATATTTTCAAACAGAATTCATATTTGAAGTAATTAGGTAATAATGCCATAGTTCTGCAATACAGCGCTATCCTGCACTAAAGTAGAAAAGAAGGATGCATCTCTATGGTCTATGCTGATCATTAAACCATTTTCTTTTAGCTATAAACAACCTTCTCTGCATTGTGATGCAAGGGCTAAGATTTCGCAAACCACTTTCTCCATTTGATTACGTTTATGTTTATGTTAGAATCTGCCAGTAGGGGTGCTAGAGGAAGATCAAAAATCTGGTGGAATTAAAAGGATAACAGCAAGGGTTACCAGTAAAAACACTAGATGCTTTGGTTTTACATAGATACTACCAAGAAGATCCTTCCTATTTTCTTTTTCACTTGGGAGTAAAAACTATGCTGCTTATACTCTGTACAAATGGAAAAGATGCATATTGTTCACTTTCAATTAAAAAACGTCCCACCCTATTTCTTACTCCTACACCTCATCATCCCTTCTCCCATGCTGGGTCCAGAGACTCTCTTGGTCCCAGATGAACACATCGTAGTTTTCTTTTGCAGCCTCCTCATAGTTGGGTTTTTCCGTGGGTCAGTATTCATACATTCCATTCTCTCTCTAAAGTCCAGAGATTTCTTGAATGGTCTCATCTCTTGTTGATTCTAGTTCTCTTTACCATTGTGGGTTTATGCCTTTTACAAACTCTAAACTTTTATTTTGTTTGAATCTGGCTGTGGGAAAGAGGTAAACATAATGTACTCTATCCTCCATCTTAAACCCTAAGTTCTAATTTTCTTTAAATTAATTCTTACAAATTATAATTGCCATTAATTTTTGCTCCCATGTCTTATTTATTCAAGAAAAGGAGTTTGATGATGTCTCCTTTCATTTTTCAATATTTTCACATTGTTTATAGATAAATTATTGCCATTTCGTCAGAAATTACAGATGAGATTTATACTCTGTGCAAGATAAATATGTAAAGATAATGCATAAAGTAAGCTGTGACTTCTTATGTATCTTCATGTTTGGGATTTATTTCTTATTTGCTATTTGACCTTAGCAAATCACTTAACTTGACTGAGCTTATGATTTCCTCATCTGTAAAATGATGATAATGATACTTATCTAATAGATTCATTGTAAAAATTCAAATATTATATACACTGCAGCATATAAATTATCAGGAAATTATGGAAATTCTAAAAGAAAATATATTAATTACAGTTATATAGACGATTTTTCTGGTACAATTGTGGATATAATGTGATAAATGTGGCCCTAACTATTGAAGACAATAAAGTCCTGGAAAAGCTAAATGCACTTAAATGCACTCTTTTTTTCTTATACAACAGACATTACCTGAATAAATTACCTGAGAAATTACCTGAGAAGCATAGAAAGGCTTCATATTCATTGAGATCATTTTGGAATAGAAGTTCTGTTTTTTTGTTTTTGTTTTTGTTTTTGTTTTTTTTAATTTTAACTACAGAGGAAATTTAAAGGAGGGAAGAGCCAGCCACATAAATATAACTGCATAAGCACTGTTGGCAGAATGAATCCCTAAAGACGTTCATGTCCTCGTATCTGGAACCTGCAAATATATTATATTACATAGCAAAGAAGTCTTTGCAGATGACATAAAGGTTATGGACCTTAAAATAGGGAGATTATACTAGATTCTTCTGGATAACCTAATCACATGGAGTCTTTAAAAATGGAGACTTTTCTCCTGGCTAAATCCAGAGAGATTCAGGGGAAAAGAAAGGCAGAGAGATGTAAAGCACAGGAAAGATTCCACATGCCGTTGCTGGTTTTAAAATGGAAGTGGCCAAGGACTTCAGTCCTACAACCACAAAGAACTGAATTCTGTCAACAATTTGAATAAGCTTAGAAGTGGATATTTTCCCACAGTCTCCAGAAAGCAACACACAACCTTGTGAACACCTTGGTTTTGCCCTGGAGACACTAGGCTGAGCCTGCCTGGACTTCTGACCCACAGAACTAGAAGCTAATAAAGAGGTTTTTGTAAAGCTGATTAGTTTCTCATAATTTGTTACATAGAAATAGAAAACCAGCACAATAAAAGTGTGAGGAGAATGTGTACAGCAAGCTCTGGGTCTACAAAGGAGATCATTTTAGTCTAGGTAGAACAGTAGGTAGAAGCGACAATTTCAAATGACAAGACATATGTAGGAGAAGACTTTTATTATTATTTTGTTAACAATGGAAAACTATTGAAGAATTTAGAAAAGAGAACGAATGCTATCAGATCTTAGTGAAAGAAAACTATGCTTTGAATGAGTCAGATAGCTATGCAATTTTTTTAGAAAATAATTTTGGATCATTGCATGGGCATGGAGATGTGAAATTTAAGGAAGTAAGGAGTGGTGGAAGAAAGAAGAGCTGAAATGTTTCTTACTTGGTCCCAGTAGATGATAAAGTGGATAAGTAGGACAGAAAATGCAGAGATGCATTTTTTATTACTAAGAGCACAGTCTGTGTGGTAAACTGTACCTAGATATCAGCTCACTCTGTGCCCCAGTGGTCTTATCTGAAAATGAGTATTGTAAGCCTAATTCTTAAGGCTGTAACAAGGATTAAATTAGATGATAAATATGCATTTTTGAAGATTATTGTATAATTAGATGAGGTGACTCATGCAAATCTTGTATCAATGTGCTGGGGAGCACTAAATTCAGATAGGATATAATCATCTTTATTTCAACGATTTCCCCAGCTAATTAGAGGCAAAAAGCATAGCTAGAACTAGCTCTCCCCACATATGATCACAGCTGTTTCCCCACATAGGATTTCCTGCTTCCAGAAGAGGATGGATTAACTGTCTTTTCTCAAAATAGATAACTTTTCTTAAAATAGATTTTCCATTTACAAGAGTTGTCTCAGTCTGGAAGCTATTTTTCTTACTGAAAATCTTAGGGTGCTAGCTAAAAAAAGGGATGACAAATTGTTTTTCAGAGAGGAATAACTCAATAATACTAGCCATTAACTAACTTCTTTGAACTTCTCATTTTCTCTATCCATTGGAAAATTTACATCATGTCCCGTAACATTAATTACAATATGTTTGCCGAATGTCTTTTGCTAATGAACTGTTTTCCAAGTTCAAATGGTGGAGTTGTTACCACTTGAGAACTTAGACCTAGAATTGCAGCGGGAGTGTATTGAGAGCAAGGAGAGTCACAAAGAGACATAGCTCTGACTGCTGGGAATAGTAAAAGTGCTATTTTCCAAAAGGAAAAATATTTGCAGTGTGAAGCTCGAGATATATATTAAAAACACTTCCAACTCATTTTTGAACTATTTTAAACAATTAAATTATTTTCAAGATGTTAGTCATGGGTTTCATTTCTTAAAATACAAATGTGGAAAGGAAATAACACTGCTTATTTTAAGATAATGAGATAATGCAGGGATGACTGGCACATTAATCTCTTGGTTATTGGCGCTTTAAAAAATGCCAGAAGGGTGCTCAGAGTTTTAGAAAAGTAAACTTTCTTAACCAGCTTTAAAATAGTTCCCAGGGATATCACATTTTCCAACATAAGAAATTCAATTTTGGTCCCATTTTCTTGTCTATTTTTATTGTTTTTATTTATTCATAACTTGACTTGTTCAAAAAATAATTCAAGATGTTTTATAAAGATATATAACTTTGAGCAGAATAAAAAACATGGAGAAAAAGGTGTAAAAGGTGTAATAAAGGGGAAAATGTAGAAAGTAAGGCAGAACCAGCTAATAGCAACTACTTCAAAGCTTATATACTTGTTGAAGGTGTCACACACTTGAATTTAAACTTTGCTCAGGGAAAGCACAGATATTTCCTTGTTTTGAGACCATAAGGAAGTGTTCTTCTCTGGTTTACCATGAAAAGAACACTGTGTGAAATCAACAATATTCACGTGTAAAACCTGATTTTTTTTTTTTTTTTTTTTGGCAAAGCACTTTTTTTTTTTTTTTTTAATTTTCCTAAATATGGGTAGTTGGCATTATATCAATTCACGTTTTGAAAAACACAATTTCTTCAATAGTCTGATGTAATACTGTCTATATTACCTAGGGATTTATTGCATAACAATTGGAAGAATGGATTGGTATGCTTCTATTAGCCTCATCCTCCCTAAAATCTCTTCCCAGATAAGGTTTTTAAAGGTCTTGCACTGTGGGGAGTTCAATGTTATGCTCACAGAGAGGTTTCTAAAATGTAGGTCCTCTGCACCTGCTTCAGATTATATGAGCCAGGGAAAGGATTGACCGGCTTGTAAGAGACAAAGCAATGTGTGTTATAATTGTATTTTAAAATTTACTGTAGAGAGTTGCTTTTAGTGATTTATAATTCAATTTACTTATCTAAAAATATTTATTAAAGCTCTATTAGCTCCAGGACAGTTTTTCTAGAGGTCACGGTGATTATAAAATCACCATCGTTTAAGATCTTAAAAATGTTAGTCTTGGAATAAAAACATACACAAGATACATTGCACAGGGACAAACTTGATGAGTGTCCAAAATGAAGGATGGGTTTGTCAAAGACAAGGTGAATGTAAATGCATGGATTTATATGTGTTCTCTATTCTGTTCCATTGGTGAATATGACTGTTTTTATGCCAACACCGTGCTGATTTGGTTACTATAGCTTTGTAGCAAGTTTTGAAGTCGGGTAATGTGATGCCTCCAGATTTGTTCTGTTTGCTCAGGACTGCTTTGCTTACTCAGGGTCTTTTTGGTTCCTTATATAGTTTAGGATCTTTTTCTATTTCTGTAAAGAATATCATTGGTTTTTTGATAGGGGTTGCATTGAATCTATAAATTGCTTCAGGTAGTATTGCCATTTTAACAATATTAATTCTTCTAATTCTTCCAATCCATGAACATAAAATATCTTTCCATTTTCTTGTTGTCCACTTTACTTTCTTTCATCAGTGTTTTATAATCTCCCATGTACAACTCTTTCACTTATTTGGTTAATTGATTCCTCAGCATTTTATATCCTTTGTAGCTATTACAAATTAGATTGCTTTCTTGATTTATTTTGCCAATTGTTCATTGTTAGCATAAATAAATATTACAAGTTTTTGTATGTTAGTTTTGTGTTCTGCAATTTACTGAATTCATTTATCAGTTTTAACAGCTGTTTGGTGGAGTCTAGATATAAAGGATAAAATCATGTCCACTATCACCAAGGCTAATTTGACTTCATCCTTTCTAATTTGGAAACTCTTTATTTCTTTCTCTTGCCTAATTGTTCTGGCCAGGGTTTCCAGTGTTAAATTGAAAAAATTGGTAAAAGTGGAAATCGTTTTCTTTTTCCAGGTTTGAGAGGAAAGCACTTCAATTTCCCCCATTCAGTAGATTCTTAGCTGTGGATTTGTCATATATTACCTTCGTAGTTTTGGGGTTGTTTTTTCTGTACCCAGTTTAATGAGGATTTTTTTTTTCATTAAGGGAGTTCAAATTTTATTGAATTCTCTTTCAGCATCTATTGAAATAATTGCATGGTTTTTGTACTTGGTTCTGGTTTTTCTTTTTTCTTTTTTTTAAATTATACTTTTTTCTGGGATACATATGCAGAATGGGCGGGTTTGTTACATAGGTATACACATACCATGGTGGTTTGCTGCACCCACCAACCCTGCATCTACATTAGGTATTTATCTTAATGCTATCCCTCTCCTTGTTCCCTACCCCCTGACATACCCCCATGTGTGATGTTCCCCTCCCTGTGTCCACGTGTTCTCATTGTTCAACTCCCACTTATAAGTGAGAGCATGCAGTTTTTGGTTTTCTGTTCCTGTGTTAGTTTGCTGAGAATAATGGTTTCCAGTTTCATCCATGTTCCTGCACAGAACAGGAACTCATTCTTTTTTATGGCTGCATAGTATTCCATGGTTGTGTATGTGCCACATTTTCTTTATGCAGTCTATCTTGATGGGCATTTGGGTTAGTTCCAGGTCTTTGCTATTGTGAATAGTGCTGCAATAAACATACGTGTGCATGTGTGTTTATAGTAGGATGATTTATAATCTTTCAGATATATACCCAGTAATGGGATTGTTGGGTCAAATGGTATTTCTGGTTCTAGATCCTTGAAGAATTGCCACACTGTCTTCAACAATGTTTGAACTAATTTACACTCCCACCAACAGTGTAAAAGCATTCCTATTTCTCCACATCCTCTCCAGTATCAGTTGTTACCTAACTTTTTAATGATAACTATTCTGACTGGTGTGAGATGGTATCTCATTGTGGTTTTGATTTGCATTTCTCTAATGACTAGCAATGATGAGCTTTTTCTCATACATTTGTTGGATGCATAAAAGTCTTCTTTTGAGAAGTGTCTGTTTATATCTGTTGCCCACTTTTTGATGGGGTTGTTTTTTTCTTGTAAATTTGTTTAAGTCTCTTGTAGATTCTAGGTATTAGCCGTTTGTCAGATGGATAGGTTGCAACAATTTTCTCCCATTCTGTAGGTTGCCTATTCACGCTGATGGTACTTTCTTTTGCTGTGCAGAAGCTCTTTAGTTTAATTAGATCCCATTTGTCAATTTTGGCTTTTGTTGCCGTTGCTTTTGGTGTTTTAGACATGAAGTCCTTGCCCATGCCTATGTCCTGAATGGTATTACCTCGGTTTTCTTCTAGGATTTTTATGGTATTAGGTCTAATATTTAAGTCTCTAATCCATCTTGAATTAATTTTCGTATAAGGAGTAAGGAAAGGATCCAGTTTCAGCTTTCTACTTATGGCTAGCCAATTTTCCCAGCACCATTTATTAAATAGGGAATCCTTTCCCCATGTCTTGCTTTTCTGAGGTTTGTCAAAGATCAGATGGTTGTAGATGTGTGGTGTTATTTCTGAGGCATCGGTTCTGTTCCATTGGTCTATTATATCTGTTCTGGTACCAGTACCATGCTGTTTTGGTTACTGTAGCCTTGTAGTGTAGTTCAAGGTTAGGTAGCGTGATGCCTCCAGCTTTGTTCTTTTTGCTTAGGATTGTCTTGGCTATATGGGCTCTTTTTTGGTTCCATATGAAATTTAAAGTAGATTTTTCTAATTCTGTGAAGAAAGTCGATGATATCTTGATGAGGATAGCATTTGAATCTATAAATTACCTTGGGCAGTATGGCCATTTTCACAATATCGATTTTTCCTATTCATGAGCATGGACTGTTTCTCCATTTGTGTCCTCTCTTATTTCCTTGAACAGTGGTTGGTAGTTCTCATTGAAGAGGTCCTTTTTCTTAAATATTTGTCATAAGCTATTTTACCTTTATTTCCATTTATAGGTGTAGGGGCTACAAGTGCAGTTTTGTCATGTGGGTATGTTGTGTAGTGGTGAAGTCAGGGCTTTTGGTATACCCATCACTCAAATAGTGAACACCGTATCCAATAGGTAATTCTTCAACCCTCAGTTCCCTGCTCACAACACTCCCACCTTTTGGAGTCTACAATGTCTATCATTTTAATCTGTATGTCCATGTGTTCCATTGTTTAGTTCCACTTACAAGTGAGAACATGCTTTATTTGACTTTATGTTTCTGAGTTACTTCACTTAGATAAATGCCTCCAGTTTCATCCATATTGCTGCAAAAAAACTATGATTTCATTCTTTTTTATTTTTTGTAATAACTGAGTAGTATTGCGTGGTGTGTGTGTGTATGTGTGTGTGTGTATACCTGCATTTTCTTTATCAAATTCTCCATTGATGAGCACTTAGGTTTATTCCATGACTTTACTGTTATGAATAGTGTTGCAATAAACATATGAACACAGACATCTTTCTTATGTAATTATTTGTTTTTCTTTGGTTATATATCCAACAGTGGGGTTGCTAAACCAATTGGTAGTTCCATTTACTTCTTTAAGAAATCTCCTTACTTATTTCCAAAGAGGTTGTACATTCTCAGTTCTGTTAATGTGATACATCATGTTTATTAACTTGCATTACATTGAACCAGTTTTGCATCTCTAAGATGAATCCCACTTGATCAAGGTAAATGATATTTTTAGTGTGTTATTGAATTCAGTTAGCTAGTATTTTGTTGGGAATCTTTCCACTTATGTTTATCAGATACTGGCCTGTAATTTTCTTCCTTCATTGTATCCTTGTCTGGTTTTAGTATCACGGTAATGCTGACCTTGTAAAATGTGTTTGAAAGTATTCTCTCTTCAATTTTTCTGAGGAGTTTGAGTAGAGTTGGTATTAGTTCTGCTTTAAATGTTTGGAAGAATTCAGCAGTGAAGCCATCAGGCCCCGGGTCTTTCTTTGATAATGGACTTTTAATCATAGCTTCGACCTCATTATCCCTTATTGATGCACTGAGGTGTTCTATTTCTTCATGGTTCAATCTTGGTAGATTGTGTCCAGGAATTTCACCATTTCTAACTAGGTTTTTCAATTTGCTGATACACAGTTGTGGAATGGGGAAAGGACAGTCTCTTCAATAAATGGTGCTGGAAAAACTGGATAATTATATGCAGAAGAATGAAACTACACTGTGATATTTCACCATACCAAAAAACATCAAAATGAACTGAAGCCTTAATTCATTATGTTCAGGCCTCAAAAGCACAGGTAACAAAACCAAAATTAGACAAATGGAATTACATCAAATTTAAAAGCCTCTGCACAGCAAGGGAAACAATCAACAAAGTGAAGAGATAACCCACAGAATGGGAGAAAACATTTGCAAACTACCCATTTGACAAGGGAATAAATATATAAAGAGCTCAAATGATTCAACAGGGAAATCATATAATCCAATGTAAAAAGGGGTAAAATATCTAAATAAACATTTCTCGAAAGAAGATATACAAACCACCAATAGGTATATGAAAAAGTGTTCAATATCACTAATCATCAGAGAAATGCAAATTAAAACTACAATGATACATTAACTCACCCCAGTTAAAATGGCTTTTATCAAAAAATTGGTAATAGTGGCTGCTGGGGAAAATAAGGAGAAAAGGTAATGCTTGCACCCTGTTGGTGGGAATATAAATTAGTATAGCCATTATGGAGAACAGTATGGAGGCCGGGCACAGTGGCTCACGCCTGTAATCCCAGCACTTTGGGAGGCCGAGGCAGGCGGATCATGAGGTCAGGAGATGGAGACCATCATGGCTAATAGGGTGAAACTCTGTCTCTAGTACAAATACAAAAAAGTAGCCGGGCCTGGTGGCGGGCGCCTGTAGTCCCAGCTACTCGGGAGGCTGAGGCAGGAGAATGGTGTGAACCTGGGAGGCGGAGCTTGCAGTGAGCAGAGATCCGGCCACTGCACTCCAGCCTGAGCGACAGAGCGAGACTCCGTCTCAAAAAAAAAAGAAAAAAAAACAGTATGGAGATTTCTTTAAGAAACTAAAAGTAGAACTACTATATGATCCAGCAATTCTACTACAGGGTATATATTCAAAGAAGGAAAATGAATATATGAAAAAGACATCTGGACTACCACATTTATTGCAGCACTATTCACAATAGCTACAATATGAAATCAACCTGAATGCCAAGCAGTAGATAAGTAGATAAGTTGAATGTGGCATATATAATATATACAATGAAATATTATTTGGCCGTAAAAATAATGAAATCCTGTCATTTGCAGCAACATAAATGGAACTGGAGGTCATTATGTTAAGTGAAATAAGCCTAGCACAGAAAGGCAAATATTACATGTTCTCACTGGCATGTGAGAGCTAAAAAACATGGAACACATGAAGACAGAGAGTAGATTAGTTGTCAGGAGCCGAAAAGAATAGGGGCAAGAAGAGATGAATTAATTGGTTGATTAATTGGTAAAAACATACTGTCTGATAGAAGAAATAAGATCTAGCCTTAGATAGATTAGTGGGGTGACTATAGTTTACCATAGTTTATTGTATATTTCAAAATAGCTAAAAAGAGAGGAATTTTAATGATTCTAGCACAAACACAAATATTTAAGGTGATGAATATCCCAAGTACACTGACTTGATCTTTACAAATTATGAGTGTATTAAAGTATCATACGTGCCTTAAAACTCTGTACATCTGTTATGCATCAATGTTTAAAAAAACTATGTAAATGAAGAATGAATAAGTTGCTTTGTAAGTGCAAAGGAGCGTTAAAAAAAACCAAGTCATATGTAGGCAGGGCGGGGTGGCTCACGCCTGTAATCCCAGCACTTTGGGAGGCCGAGGTAGATGGATCACCTGAGGTCGGGAGTTTGAGACCAACCTAACCAACATGGAGAAACCCCATCTATACGAAAAATACAAAATTAGCCGGGCGTGTTGGCGCATGCCTGTAATCCCAGCTACTTGGGAGGCTGAGGCAGGAGAATGGCTTGAACCCGGGAGGTGGAGGTTATAGCGAGCAGAGATCATGCCATTGCACTCCAGCCTGGGCAACAAGAATAAAACTCCATCTCAAAATAAAGAAATAAAATTAAATTAAATTTTTTAAAAAGGCATATGTATATTTAGGGGCCAGAGAAAGATAATCTCTAGAAGAAGACAGACTAAAAGCAGACAAAGAAGAATAAAAACCAAAAGATTTTGATGATCTGGATTATAGGGCGATGGAAACCTTGGAGGAATAGGCTGAGTCATCTGTATCATAAAGCTCTAAAGAGGTAAAGAAGAGTAAAATGTAAGGAACCTCCATTGACTGTGATAAGAGACTTACTAAATGCCTAGTAATGTAATAACTAACAAGAGAGGAATATTTGCCATTTTGAAATCATGCTTTTTTTGATTTACTACTTAAAAAGTTAGTTTTGTCAAAGGCACTTAGTAAAATTCAGTCTGTTGGAAGTATATTTGGAGTTCCCAAAGTGTGAACTCCAACTATCTGCTAAAATAGAGCTGGAAAATTATTTCAGATTTAATTTGGAATTGTCTGCAGTGCTGTAGGGCATCACATAAACCTTGTCCTTCCTTGCTGACTTCTGATGCTCCCTTTGTAAATCTTGTAAATCAGGGCTTCCCAGTTTATGTCCTCAGCACGCAGGGATTCTGTAGATGGGATTCAGGTATGTCATGAGACAAGAATACCCCCTCAAATCTCTACAGCCATATTGAAGTTGGTTCCAGAATAAAGAAAACACGATTCATAATAACCAGCTGTTGCTGCAGTGCTGCAACACTGGGTGCATGGCCAAGGAGCAGCTGTATTATTCTACCTGCATCTCAGCAGCTGGCAGCATAGTGCCACAACCCATATAGACATAAGTATCATGAAATTGCTTGAGTTAGTTCACGGTTCTCATGTCCGAGGCTCCTGGTGCTCAGCCAGGAAGGAGTGGGTATACTTACCTTCAACTATGAAAATAAGTTGACCTAATGTCTCCAAAATTCCTTTGAACATTCTTTAGAAAAATATGCCATAATTTCATTTTCCTTGCATTGAATTCTAGAGCAGAAAATTTAAATGTTTACTATTTTGAGATGTTCTGTCAATGTAATTTAAGTGCTTTGTGTGTGCACACAATCTTTCTCTCTCTACGTATCCTTATGTACTATGTGGATATGTGTTCTACATATATATGCACTCTGGTAAAAATATATTCTATATTCTTTCTGTATATGTATATTCTAAATATATAATTATAAAATAGAAAATATTAAAATCTAAATACATACACTATTCTAATATATTCTATAAAATATTTAATATAGACAGTATTTAAAGATGAATAGAAAAAAATCATGGAAATCATTAGAAAAAGTAGTAAACAAAGTTATTCATTCTACCTTTGAACAATTCAGTGGCAAGAAACTTATTATGAGGTCATAGTCCAAGCAGGTAATGTTTTTAATACCTCAAAGTTATCTGATGTATATAGATGTAATGAAAAGAGGATGATACTGGGAAGTACAATTGATTTTCCATGCAATCTTCTATATTAAGTTCTGGAATACATATGCTGAACGTGCAGGTTTGCTACATAGATAACGTGTGCTATGGTGGTTTGCTGCACCTGTTTACCAGTCCTCTAGGTCTTAAGCCCTATGTGCATTAGCTATTTGTCCTGATACTTCCATGCAATCTTCTGCAGATAGGCTGACTTCTGAACGAATTTGAAGCAGCTATATCAATATGTAATAGATAGGTATTTTATATATAATACATATATTATATTATATTCTGAAAGGATTTTCAGAAACAGATTTACTGAAAGGAAGGTGAACATTTTAAAAAATAAAGGTTATTAACTTTTGTATTAATTTAACGTTATTTCAATAAAATTGATTTTTAGAGTCGTTTTAGGTCTACAGAGAAATCGAGCAGAAAAGAGAGAGTTGACACAAACCTCCCCTTCCCTGACCCCACACACAGTTTTCTGTATTAATTAGATCTTGCTTTGTGGTACATTTGTTACAAGTGATGAACCAATATTGACACACTGTTATAAATGGAAGTTCATAGTTTACATTATATTCATGCTTTGTGTTGTGCAGTTCTATGGGTTTTGCTAAATCCACAATGTCACTTATCCACCATTACAGTATCATACAGAACAGTTTTACTGTCATAAAAATCCCCCTGCTCTACCTATTATTTCCTCCCCTAAGCCCCTAGCAACTACTAATCTTCTTACTTTCTCTGTAGTTTTGCATTTTTCAGGATAATTGGAATCATACAATATGTAGCCTTATCAGACTGTCTTCTTTAACTTAGCAGCATGCATTTAATGTCCTCCCACATATGTTTGTTGCTTGATGGTTCATTTCTTTTATTGTTGAATAATATTCTATTGTAGGGATGTACCACAGCTTATTTATCTATTCAACAACTGAAGGACATTTAGTTGCTTTCAAGTTTTGGCAATTATAAATAAAGCTGCTATAAACATCTACGTGCAGGTTTTTGTGTGGACATAAGTTTGCAACTCATTTCACAAGGACTGTGCTTGTTGGATTATGTGGTAAGACTGCTTTTCTTGGCCTTATGTAGATTGCAGTCAGGGGAAAATATAGTCTATTTTGCCTCTGAAAAAAATCTGTTCACAAAACCCAAGAATGTTACCTACGTGTGTTAATAAGTCAGTGCAACATCAAGAGAGGTAGAGCCACCAGTATAGGTTCTGCAAGAATACAGAACACTTGGCCAGTGTCACAATCAGAAATGCAACATATCCCATGTCTTTTGGAGGCTAAGAAAGTGGGAAAACAGGTTGTGAATGTGCACAGAACTTGCTTGTATTCTCCGGAAAATTCAAATCCCTTCCACACAGTAATCATTAACATGCCATAGCAAGCACATTTAACCTCTAAAAGGTGATGATAGGGTTGCCTTTCTGACATTTGGTGAAAATACATTAACAGCTTTTCAACATATTCAACTTTTACGATTCTGACAAAGAAAATGAAGCTCTAGGGTGCTGTATGTTACGTATTCTCTAACTATTCTAAACTAGCAGCTGCTGCTTTCTCCACATTTCAGTTCTCAACATGGACTCTTTGGATTAAAGCCATTGCACATTTCCCGTCAAAATAAGGGTTAATTTTAAACTCATTTTCACTCCCATTCTTCAAGACCTCTGAATAAAAGAAATACCAACCCGTTATCTCTCCTAAAATGAGGTGTTAGTTTACATACCTGTAGAAGAAACAGTCTGTGGAAGGAACAATATAGGACTTAACTGGATTTGATTTACATTAGATTGGTCCTCTCTAAGGTAGTACTGTTATAATGTTTTTGTTAGTCTGTCCATCAAAGCATTTAAAAACAATACTTAACGTCTCCCACATCAGAGTTAACATTTAAATGTTTTATCTTAAGTGTAAAGTTTTAAGTTTATAATTTTTGTAGATTTAGGAATATTCACTTTATAACAACAGAACTATTATTTATTAAATGTTTTATTGAATTCTAAATGTAAATTTAATACAACCAGGAAACATTCAAGAAATGTTTTAGAAAAAATATGAAAAGTTTATGAGATGTGGAATGTATGATATTGTCTTAATTTTACCTTCATAGTAGGTTCATAGTTGGTTATTATTTTTTACTTCTAATTTCAAATGATTTGTGAAAACTTTAAAAATATTGCAGCATATTTGTCTTGAATCTCATCATAATCTAATTATTCCTCAAATGTTTCTAGGTGGTATTTTTATTTTTTTTAATCTATTGATACTTCTAAGGTTTTCTTATGATCTTTTAAACAGTGGGGGAAATTTTATTTCATTACATTTTTCTTCATTATTCTTTTTGTGTTGTCCTTTGAAAATTCATAGTACAGAGATGTTGGAACTTCCAGATATAACTTTTATGTTCCTACATCTTTTCTGTCATGGTTTTCATTCATTTTTTCTTTTATTCTTCATTCAGAGATGATGCTGGTTTAGTGTTCCAGCTTATTCATTCATTCTTTAGCTTTTCTTTTTCTTTTTTTTTTTTTTTTTTTGGCACTAAACCTATCTGTTTAATTTTGTATTTTAATGGCTCTGTTTTTGTATTATAGGATCACTAATAGTTTCCTTTTCAGGGGTGCAGTTTCCTCCACTGTGTTATTGCACTATGTATATGCAGTAAGCCCACTTTTAAATATTCTGTTGCAGCATAAATGGTTGCTCTTGGTGTTATTTCTTCTATTTACCTAGATGCCCCCTTTTCATAGTGTTGACCTTGTGAGTTTCATAATTACCCCCAACTACTTGCTCATCTTTGCATTTTGGAATTCCTGATCCATTCTTTAGATGCTAGTTCTGATTACAGTGACTTGTTTTTGGAGATTTTTGATGCAGTGTGGGAGTTAGTGGGGCAGGAAGATCCATGGGATTCTGCCCAGTCTCTCCAAGTTTAAGATAAACACCCCTAGCTTTAATCAGAGTTCAAGGCCCCTATGTCCCACGGGTGAACTCAAGTTGGGAGTGTCCAGCAAGTCCATCTTTTCTGGAATGTTGCTGCACATAAAACCACCTAGAGTACTGCAGAGGTTCCCCACTTTGTTTCTTGAATTAATTCATATTCTGAGTTGAAAGGTTCCCTGAAACCAATCATACTTTGCACAGGAGTTTTCTGCTCATGGTTTCAGATCAGATCTTTTTCAGTTTTTTCTCCAAAGGTATAAGTCGGTATGCTTAAATTCCTTAGAATAGCAAGGCCTGCTATTGTACTTCTTTCTGTTAACCAGCTTTATAACAAATTTAAACTTTTCTAAAATATATTTTCTGTCATTTCTTATGACTTTATGTGAGAAATACGTAGACACATGTTCTCAGTTGGCTCTCTTGATTCAATTTCCACTTTATTCTCTAAAGAAACTCTCATGTCAAATTAAAATGCAATTATTTTCGTATCTTGATAATACCCTGTAATTTCTCTAATGCAGTTTCAGAGGAATGATAAAAGCATATGGGTATTGCATCTCCTAAAACAGCTGTAAGTCAAAGGGAACAGCGTTGCATATGTCAAGGATTTAACACTGATACATTTTACGCCATCTTGAACTCCACCAGGAAGCATCATCCTTCCTGGATGAGTTTCTTGGGACCAGTCATTTCAATTAACTTGTTTATATTACCAAGCCATTTGTACAAGCACAGACTTAGCTGCCCTGCATGATGGCATAATGGACAGATTAAATGATAGAGATAAATCTTTCTGTCTAGCTGAAGTCTTTGCATGTGTGTATTCACACACAGATCTACACACATATAAACATCCATTCAAGACGAGACACACCACACACCCATTCCTTTGAGACAACTCCAGTATCACCTACTATGGGAGGCTATTTTTGTTCCCTCTAGAATTTGGTATGTGCCTTTACATTGTGCTCCCAAGCACTCTACTCTCTCAATTTATATGGTTCACATAAACCTGGAATGTAATTTTTTTGTTGTTTGATCTTCGCTATCCCCTCACCTTTCACTGAATCTGAGCACTCTGAGGGCAAGAGAAAAGGGGATTCTTTATTCAACTTTATCTTTCAAAAATGGTTTGCAATGATCTGTCTCATACTGAGTATTATGGACTCAGTAAATATGCTTTTAATATCGATACCCTCATACACATATATATACACAGACATGGGTATTTGCATGTAACATCAACAATATATAAAATGAATGAAATTGTGGTAGTAAACACTTCTATCTTGCTTAACTTACTTGACCATATGTATAGTCAAAACTATTTGTTTCTAAGTATGGTCCGTGCAAGTTCTCCTTGACCTATGATGGGTTACACACCAATAAATTCACCATAAGCTTAGAAGATCCTAAGTTGAAAGTGTGTTTATGACTGATGATATTCTCAATGTATAATGGGTTTATCCACATGTAACCCCATTGCAAGTCAAGGAGTGTACTGAAAGTATATTATTTTCACACCACTGTAAAGTTAAAAAATCATAAGTTAAACCATTGTAAGTTGGGGACTATCTTTACCTATTTATAGAAATATACTTTCTGGATCCTCATGTAAAGACACACAGACTTAAGCTACACAGAGTGATTTATCCTAATAATTTTATTAATTTATAATACAAAATTTATAGTTTCCCCACATAATCATACCATCATATATCAGTTTTTACATATATTTAAATATATACATTTGTATGTACACATATATATTTGCTAGCATATGGTATGATTAGAAGTGTGAGGAAAAGAGAAAAGGAGCTGTTCTTATTACTTTATTGCTATGATAAATTGGGTGATGATGGCTCAGAAAGTTTGTGCGTTGGGTTGTTTTGATATATTGTATATTTTTCTGTGGTTCTTTTCAAGGATCAGGAATTGACAGAGTAGAAAAGAAATGTCCTGCACTAAAAGAGCATGTGTTACAGGCATACCTCATATTATTGTGATTCACTTTATTGTACTTTGCAGAAATTGCATGTTTTACAAATGGAAGGTATGTGACAATCCTGTGTCCAGCAAATCTATTGGCAGCATTTTTTCGAAAGTACATGTTCACTTCTTGTTTCTGTGTCACATTTTTGTAATTCTTACAATATTTAAAATTTATTATTACATCTGTTAGGATGTTCTGTGGTCAGTGATATTTGATGTTACTATTGCAATTGTTTTGGGGCACCACAGATTGTGCTTATATAAGACATTAAACTCAGTCAATAAATGTTGTTTGTGATCTGACTGCTCCACTGACTGGCTGTTTCCCCATCTTGCTCTTTCTTCTTGAGCCTCCCTATTCCCTGAGACACAACAATATTGAAATTATGCCAACTAAAACCCTAAAATGCCTCCTGGGTGTTCAAAAGAAAGGAAGAATTGCCCTTCTCTCACTTTAGGTCAAAAGCTATAAATAATTAAGCTTGTTGAAGAAAGCATGTTGAAAGCCAAGCCACTTGTACCAAGGAGTTAGTCAGCTTAGTCAAGGAAAAGTTCTTGAAGGACATTTTAAAAATTCACTCTAATTGAGGTGGACTGGTAATTATTAGAGGCTGGGAAATATGTGTGTGGGGAGAAGGGGGATGAAGAGAGGTTGGTTAATGGAAACAAACATACAGCTAAATATAAGGAATATGTCATAGCATTTTGATAGAGCACTAGTGTGTCTATAAGATTTGAAATGTGCCCAACTCAAAGAAATGATAAATGTTTGAAGTGATGAATATCCTAAATACTATGATTTGATCATTATATATTGTATACATGTATCAAAATATCACATGTACCCCATAAATACATACAAATAGTATGCATTAATTAAAACATTTTACTCCAATGAACACACAAATGATAATAAAATGAAACAACAGCCTCATTACTGATAGGGAGAAAGCTTTAACAGTCTAGATAGACCAAACTAGCAATAGTATTCCCTTAAGCCAAAGTCTAATCCAGAGCAAGGCCCTAACTCTCTGAAATTCTGTGAAAACTGAGAGAAGTAAGGGAATTTTAAAAGAAAAGTTTGAAACTAGAAGAGGTGGCTGCATGGGATTTCAGGAAAGAAGCCATCTCCATAACATAAAATACAAGGTGAAGCAACATGTTCTGATGCAGAAGCTAAGCAAGTTATCCAGAAAATCTAGCTGAGATAATTGATGAAGGTGGCTATACTAAATAGCAGATTTCAGTGTAGATGAAACAATCTTCCTTTGGAAAAATATGCCATTTATGACTTTCCTAGGTAAAGAGAAGTCAATGCCTAGCTTCAAAGAACAAGTTGACTCTCTTGTTAGGGGCTAATGTAGCTTGTGACTTTAAGTTGAAGCTGATGCTCATTTATCATTCTGAAAATATTACGGCACTTAAGAATTATACTAAATCTACTCTGCCTCTGCTCCATACATAGAACCACAAAGCCTAGATGGCAATACATTTGTTTATAGCATGATTTACTAAAGATTTTAAGCCCACTGTTGAGACCGACTGCTGAAAAAATATTCCTTTCAAAATATTACTGCTCATTGGCATATATATCTGGTCACTCAAGAGCTTTGATGGAGATATACAATGAAATTAATGCTGTATTTATGCATGCTAACACATCATTTATTCTGCAGCCCATCGATCAAGGAGTAAATTTGACTTTCAAGTTTTGTTATTTAAGACATTGTTATTAATACATATTGTAAGGCAATAGCTGCTATACATTGTGATTTATTCATGTCTGTGACAGTAACATGGATGTAGCTGGAGGCCATTATTCTCAGCTAATTAATGCAAAAACAGAAAACCAAATACTTCATGTTGTCACTCATAAGTAGGCACTGGGTACACATGGACACAAAGACAGAACCAATAAACATTGGGAATTCCAAAAGTGAGGAGACAAGGATGGGGGAAAGGGTTGAAAAACTACATATCAGGTACTATGCTTACTACTTTGACTACATTAGAAGCCCAAATCTTAGCATCACTCAATATACCCAGGTAAAAAACCTGCACATGTATCCCCCTAATCTTTTTTTTTTTTTTTTTTTTTTAAAGATGGTGATATCTCTGATGGATCTGGACAAAATAAACTGAAAATCTTCTGGAAAGAATTTACAATTCTAGATGTAATTTAGAACATTCATGATTCATGAAAGAAAGTCAAAATATCAATATTAACAGGAGTTTGGAAGAAGTTGATTTCAGCCTTCATGGATGCTTTTAAGGGGTTTAAGGCTTCAGTGGAAGAATTAACCATAGATGTGTTGGAAATAGCAAGAGAACTAGAATTAAAAGTGGAGTCCGAGATGTGGACTGAATTGTTGCAATCTCATGAAATCTGAATGGGTTAGTTGTTTCTTATGGATAGGCAAAAAAAGTTTTTTCAGATAGAATCTACTCCTAATGAAGATTCTGTGAACATTGTTGAAATGACAACAAAGGATTTAGAATACTGAATAAACTTAGCTGGCAAATCAGTGGCAGGATTTGAGAGGATTGACTCTAATTTGGAAAGAACTTCTACCGTGGTTAAAATGCTATCTAACAGCATCTTGTGTTACAGAAAAATCTTGCATTGATATGGCAAGCTTTATTGCTATCTTATTTTAAGAAACTGTCACAGCTACCCAATACTTCAGCAACCACCACCTTGATCCACTAACTGATCAATCAGCAGCCATCAATAATGAGGCAAAACCCTCCACCAGCAAAAAGATTATGACTCACTGATATCTTAGATGATCATTAGCATTTTTAGCAATAAAGTATTTTTAATTAATATGTGTACATTTTAAACACAATGCTCTTGCACATTTAATATAGTATAAATATAACTTCTATATGCACTGGGAAACCAAGATATTTGTGTGACTTATTTTATTATGATATTCATTTTATTGCAGTGATCTGGAACCAAACCTACAATAACTCCAAAGCATGCCTGTACATGTATTTATATATACTCTATGTAGTTTGGTTTATACTTTATCAGTTTTTGTTTTGTTTTAGGCAGAGGAGCTGAGTGACTTATTAAAACGAGTCCAAAAAGGAATCATTTTATGGTGGTTGCTGATAAGTCTCCAAAAATTCAAAAATTTTCATATTGACAATAAGAGTTGGGAAACAATGAAAAGAACTAAAAGAAACGGTGCAGGTAAGTTGTGATTCTCCCTTTGGGGTATGCTAGAATCTGCCTCTAGTTATATTCTCAAGACAATAATGGGAGCTAAAGGTCCACCATGAGGAGAATAGGCATCTCTTTATAAAGTTGTCTCATATAAGGTTATCACGGTTTTTGTAAAAAGACAAGGCTGTTTTACTCAGACATGGTTATGGGGGTTGAGGGTAGATTTAGGGATTTCAGATCTTGTCATTCAGTGACATAATTTTCAAATAAAAGATTTATGAACCTAAATTTAATATATATTTACATTTTAAACATGCAGTATTAAATATGTAGTCTGATTTTCAGCTATGTCCACACTGTGTAATAATTATATAATTTTGAAGATTTCGTAAGAATGCTATAGTTTTCTGACCATGCCTTGAGTTTATTTTTTTCACATCTCTTTCGTTAACCAGATGTAGCATTTTACCACACAATCTTTATAGACAGCATAGTATAACAGTTGAAAATAACCAAACATGGTATTCCAAAGCCCTGTATTGATGCGCACTTTATCTCAAGCACATACAAGTGATAATTTAATTGTTTTACTACTGCATGTTGTGCACTAGCATAATATTCCATTTTCTCCTGGCGATTGGGTCATAGTTTAATTTATCCTCAATAATATCAGCATCTAATCCAAAATTCTACTGCTGAAAGCCTGCTTCCTGATTCTAAGCAGTGTTTCCATCATGATTAATATAACAGAAACAACTTCAGGTATTTCAAACAAAAAATTAATATGTTGAATTTGTGACATATTGTTAGATATACTGGAAGAACGAAGGTTTAAAAAGATAGGAAGGAAAAAACAAAACAAAAGTAAAAAAGGACAAACATCAAACATCAGACATTCAGGCATCAAAACTTGTCAGTGTTGTCATTCTCATTGTTGTTCATAAAACATCTTTTCCACGTTTCCTGTGTTTGTCAGATGTTAACTGAGAATCTGCTTCCTTCGTTATTATCAACAACTTCTCCTGTTAAAAGCCAAATGCAGCAATGTTCCTGCTTATTTTAATAGCATTTTCAAGTTAAGGGTAAGTATTATTTTTAGCTCTCTATTATACTCCTTACATTTCATTAGTTGTATCAGAACATTTCTCTCATCAACTTTCTGACGGTTTTCAATTGCCTGCAGTGCCAACCAGACTCTTAGGGGATGGGACTGTTCTAGATTAATTATCTTTAAAATTGATTTTTATCTGTTTCTTTTTCTGGTGTTCTATAGGGACTTCTCAGCTGGGCTGACTTGTTTATATGCTGTTTTTGATATGGTAGCCCTGAGACAGAAGAGCAATGGTTTTCTTAGGTGGGAATAATGTGGATTGCTTCCTACATCTTGATTGTTAAGTCCAGAAAAAAATCATGATTCTGTGTGCATCAATTTTGTATCCCCTCCAATGAAGACATGTTTGGGGTTTTCTCTGTCTCCAAACCTAGACCAGAACAATACACCCCCCACTTTAAGTTTTGACTTTGTAGGTGAGGAACTAGAGCATCTATGTGATTCTGCTGGACAACCCACCTATTTAATGTCCAGGTATCACTTTTGGTGTTGTTTTTTCCTTGGACCTTCATAATTTGCAACAAAGACTGATCCCTTCCTTAATCTTCTGTCTTCCACTACAGTTTGCAAAAGGTCACTCAGTAAATAATTATACTATGAATAATAATGATGATGATAAAATAACAACTAGCTATGAATCATTACTATGTTTCAGTCTCTGTTCTTAATATGTACTACCATTAATTCTCACAACAACAATTTGACATAATAATATGATGGTCTGTCTTTATGAAGTGAGAAATATGAAGCATAGAAAAGTTAAGTAAATTTTTGTGTTCTAGGTTTTGCATCTAATAAGCTGGGTTACTTTATGGTCATCCGCTTTATTTTCCCAGCGTGAACACTCACACACATGCACTCACACACGTGCACTCACACACACATACATTTCATTTGGGATTTGGCCAAAAAAAAAAAAAAGTTACATTGAAGACTTTGATGACTATCTTAAATTGGATCTACAGATTCATTAGTAAAAATATTTACTATGGAAATTTAGTATAACAGATGTATATTATAGAACGCAAAACAGCCTTCTAAAGAATGATTTAAATTCACATATGCTTAAAAGTTATGCTTATTAAAATGACTTAGCTATTACTCAGTAGAGGCATAGAGAAATCTTGGTTTATTTAAAATTTATTTCTAGTCAATAGACATTAAAATAGTTACTTGGAATTAAGACACAATATTTCAAAAATATTTCTCATTCACTCAAATTATGGACATATATGTATATATATATAGATAGATTTTATATTTAAAGTGATATATGAATCAATACATATGCTAATAATGGTAATTTCCCTTGAGATAAATATCACATATTGCCACAATAATTTTCTATCTTACATATTTATGATTGTATATAACAGTTTTCTCACTGCAAATATAAGATAACTGCCCTTCACCGTAAATAAAACCATCCTAAGTTACATTTTTCTTGTGGAGGAAAACTAGTATATATTATGCCTTCTGGGAGAAAACTCTCATTTCCAGATAACTAAATAACCTTTAATATTTTGGCATTTCCATCTAGCTAGTTATTATACCTTATGATCGAATTAGCATTTGGTATTTGATATCTCCAGTGACTAACAAGACCATCTAAATTAAAGCATTTTAAATCCTAATGTCATGTTAGAGAATTCCATTAAAATGGAAGAGAAACAGTGGCTTCCTCCATTTCTCAAAGTTTATCTTTGGCTTTGTTGGTTAATGTTTAATTCTCCAATGAAAACTTAATGATCTTGGAATGTCACATACTGCGAACTCTCAGTTTGCTCCTTTCTGTCTCATCTCTCTATTGAATTATCCAAAGACTTTAAGAATCTGAAAACTTCAGCCTTAATTGTTTTAAAACCTGAATGCAATATCCAACAACAAATTTTTTTTTTATGTATTCTAAAATCTCCTATAATATAGAAAGCAATTTAAAAAGTTCTGAATTATTGTGGTCTTTTGAAGCTCTAACTCTTTGAAACTAATTATATGTATTTTTTTCAGAAAACATTTTATGATGTGGTCATACATATGTGCACACACACATATCTTAAGAAATCCTGGATAGGGTTTTCTTGCTTACATTTTGCCATAAATGTGCCTTCAGATTTTTTTTTTTTTTTTGTAGATAAAACATGGATTTTAGAAGAATTGGCACAAAACTCTGTTGCAATGGAATATGTCCCATAAGAGAAATCAAGAGTACTTTGAGTAATGTATGGGTATCTACATACTATATACCATGACACATACACAGGCATGTACATATGGTAGTCCCACAAAAGACAGCAAGCAATTATCATAAGCAGACTTAAAACATCATCAGATCTGCTGAAAATCAGTTTAGCCCATAAACTTTCACGAGAATCATCTACTTATCTCTACAGCTTCTCCTTTTGAAACATCACCAACTTTCTTTCATCAATATCCTAAAAAAATAATAACTATTAAGTACATGTGGTAAGAAGAACAATAGGTGTTGGTGGTGAGAAAAAAAAGAAACAGCAAGTACTAAGACTAAATTTAAAAAGTCCTTGCCCTCAAGGGGTTTAACAGGATAAGGGGATAAGAGGTAACCCATGCAAATAGACATTAATGAATGCAGTGGGACAAACTTTTCCTACAAAAAGGGTACAAATTAATGCTTTCACTATGGCTGCTTCAGCTATGGAAGCATTGCCATTGTGGCATAGAAAGTGTTGCAGTAGAAAATTCTGAAGGCACTTTGAAGTAAAACCAAGTTTGAAAGTTCTTTCCTGCAAAATCAAGGTGGTCATTCAACAAGGTCAAGGAAATTGTGCTTTGGGAATTCACAAGTGATCACATCAGATGTTTACATAATTAGGTAAACATAACCATGATTTTTTGGAGAAATAGCTGCAGTGACAAATGTGATCAGAAAGAACATGTACTGTAGAGATTCTTTGCCAAGATTCTTATCTTTCTTTGAGCAATTCTATCCTAAGAAATTAGAATGATGGCTGTGACTGAAGGAGATTTTTTGTTTTTGTTTTTGTTTTTCATTTTGAACCTACTTTGGTCAGCATGCAACATGGACCAACAGGAAGCATGGAGAGTTTAGAGAATGTTACTGAAAAATGGCAAAGGAAAAGAAAAGATCATGCTGACACTTATCCTTTAGATACTTCTTGCTCAGGATTTCACAATGTCCCAGGAAAAAAGAGATGAAGAATTAATTCTAAAACCATTCTATAGTTATAACTCTTGTACTTAAAGTTATATATTTGTTTATATTTAAATTAACAGTTAAATTATATTAATATAAATACATGTTAAATATGATTGATATTCATTTAGTCATTCCCTACTGTGATTCAGTTCTCAAATAATCCTTCTTAGTGAAATAAAAAGGCTAAATCGCACACACATAAAAACATGGGTTCTGGAGTATAAAATACCTGAATTCAAATTGTATCTCCACCATTTACCAGATGTGTGATTTGGAGTAAGTCTCTGTGCCTTTTTATGACTCAGTTTCCTCAGCTATAAACTAGAAATAATGATACGATCAGCATTTTATGTAGTTGTAATGAGTAAATACGACAAGTCATGTGATAGACTTTCCAAATGACTAGTATGAATAAGCACTTATTAAATTTACCTATTATATTTATAATCATGATTTGCTGCCTTCTTTCCAAATTTACTACAAATTATATTGTCACATGAGGCACATGATCCCATTAACCCAAATAGATAAGAGTCTCAGTTATCCTTAATAAAAACAGAGCAGGTAATTTTCCTTTCAGAATTTTTGCCAGGCCATATCACCTGTTCAAAAATTCATAAAAACAACAAAAATATTCCCAAGAAGATATAAACAAGGACTAAGCAAAAAAAGCAAATATGGTGTTGGGAAGTCTAGGGAAAAAGCTAATAAGGTGTTGGGGGAAAAGGGAAGAATTTATTGAAGATAAAACATTTGATTAGGCTTTTACAGAAAGGTCGAAGGAAATGAGAAAGGGCTATCAGACCAGAAACAACAAAGATCACACAATTGAAACACGTCAAGAGTTCTCTCTCTCATGAGTCTTTCAGTTTCCCTTGAATGAGTGAAAGAAACTTGTAGCACGAATTCTTGGAAGGACAAGTCTAAAGGATTTAATGAGGAATCTCAAACATAGGCTTGTGCTTTATTCTGTTGTTCAACCACATGTTTCCTCTTATATAGTCAAAGAATTGTTAAATGCAGGTGGAGTTGGGCAGTAGAAGATGACTTTTTTTTTTTTTTTCATTTCCATTGGAGTTAGTGGTAGGCATGTGCTAAGCTCCAAACAACAAGGTGGAAATAGATGTAATGTGGATAACTTATTTTTGTATCCATCAAAAACAAAATAAAGCAAAACATAAACAAAACTTGTCCTCTCTCCCTTCTATTTATCTTCTGTTAGCTTGGATGCAGGTGAATCCATGTTGGACCATGAAACCAAAACAGTATATTTAGGAAAACAGAGTAATCTTGGGTTTCTAAAGATTAAGAAGTCATTATACCAGCCCTGAACCACCAACCTGAATTGTCACAGGGACATAAAATAAACTTCTCTCCTGAATAAACTATGATTATTTTATACATCTCTGTTACAACAGGAAAAAAGCCAAATTTTGATTAACATATTTTATATTGGAAACTTTAAAGAAGTGCTTATAATCATGACAATTTAACTTAGAATGTGACGAATGTTAACAGTGCCTCAAATGTAGTTGACCTTCAAAATGTTAGTTCAAAATATTACAATTTACTCACAAAATATTTTGTCATTAAATTGTATATGATACATTTTGCAAATGTTCAGCACTCTCTGGATCCCTTCTTGTTTTTGGGCTTATGAAAACACTACACTCCTTTTCCCTTGAAGCTAGGCGTGGTCATATGAGCTGCACTGGCTAATGAACTATGAATAACAGGTGTTGGTGTTAGGACGTGGCATTTAAAAGCTGTATGTGAATCTCGTACTCTCCTTTGTGGTCTCTATTCCGAATAGTGGAACCTCTGTCAGTCTGATACTGGAGAGTAAATAAGCCCGCTACCACTCTTACCCTAGGCAAGCAACAATTAACATATAAGGGAATGAAGACAGAAATAAATCTTCATTGCGTAAGTCACTGAGAACTGGGAGTTTTCAGTACCCCCAATTTAACCTAGAGCGTCCTGACTTAACACTTGGAGGAATTCTAACTGTGCTGCCTGTGAACTAGAGAATACATCGCTTTTGCTGAAAATATTGTTAACCCTTTATCCCCACCATTAGTTTCTTGTCCTCATGTTTTCAATGACAGAAGTGAGGGTAAGATTTCAAATTTTTTTATTGTAATCCAAGGGGAAATAGTAAAGTCAGAACTTGTTTGCTGACTCAAAACCTAGTGTACAACTATTGGAAATTGCACCTGGTTTTTATCATAGCAAAAAATGTCCCCCACTGCATCTTATTTATATGAATACCGAGCAGAAATAGGTACAAAAATAACATAATTTTTCATAAGGCAAGAAATTCTAAAATGTATTTAAGAGCACATTTCTTATATATTCCTTTATTCCACTTGGAAATTTAATTCTTCCATAAATTGATCTTTTCTTTTACTTATGAAGCATTGATGTGAAGTTATTCAGGGTTAACTCAGTAAATTATCAAGACAGCATTCCTTCCATCCTCTGCATGTAAATACCAATTCAAATTGGGAATGGCTGAATATAAAATAAATGTGATGAAAAACCATGATTGAAACAATAGGTTGTGCTTTTTGTATCTTCTTATTTTTTTTTAGACCAAAAATACTATAAACTACCAAACAAAATGATAGTACACAGGTGTTGTTATTGCATTACAGACCAGTGTGGTTTTTAAGGTGGTTGCTATGGTGACATGATCATTTATAGACTATAATCCCATTAGGAGAAAGTAGTGATAAAGTAAGCTCATTATAACAAACTTTATATTGCTTCACTTCCGGTTCTGTTTGCTTTATGGCAAATTACATTAGCAGAGCTATGAAATAACAAACAAAGAATGCCATACTTAGTCATAAAATATTTCTGGACAGAGGAAATGAGGATTTTGAAAATTACTGCAGACGATTTCTTAAAGTGTTAGCAAAATTTTGCAAATAAATGCACATTATTCAGCTTTAGAAGACTAAATACGGATGTAGTCCTTTCTCCCACAACATGATCTTAGGGTAGCATTTTGGGATATATAAGCCAACAGATTATTTATACACAACACAACTGGGACCTGATAGGATCTATGACTAACGAAAGAAGTTAATCAATGGGTTGACTGTCTGAAAATTAAAAGCAGATACAGTTTTACTGTTATGTGTTTTCTCTTGCTTTATTTCATTGTTTAATTTTTTCATTGGTCAGAATTACACTAAAAGTTTCGGTTTTTTATTTTAGGAATGCTGCTACCACTAAGAAAAGCCATGCCAGATTCCCACCAACATCTCCTAATGAGAATACACATTTTTACATAAGAAGATATAAGAAAGCAACCACCTGACTAGGAGGGTCTGTGCTGAAGGAGTTGAGTGAATTAAAAACTTCATCTGGCTTCTATTCCAGGAAGATGGGGTAGATATACTTTTCCTATTCCTCCCACCTAGTACAAATAAAAACCCTGGACATTCTATGTAAAACAAACCTTTGAAGATTCCGAAAGGTAGAGAGAGAAGGCAGATCAGTCAGGGGCCTTGAGACTGAGGAACAATCCAGTGCTGTGTTTCTTTTTTTGTTTGATTGTTTGTTTAATTTTTCATTTTATATCCTGGACTAGAAACTGCAGAAGCCAGCAACCTGGAAACATTTATGAGTGGGAACCTCAACAGCCTTGGGAGTAGCCTGCTTTCTGTAGCCATGGCGCCGGGAAAGGGGAAATCTAGCAAAAAACCCCACAAAAAACAGCAGCAACAATAAAACCCTTAAACATTTAAATAACAACTGCTCTACTCTAGTCAAACATCCCAGGAAAACTGCAGCCCACCCCCACTCAGGCCAACAAAGCCCAAGTGAGAGCCTAGACCTCTACACTCACCTTCATCAGGCTGCGATAAGATGCCAGTAGTACTTGTAGGGAGCTGGGACATCGGCCCTTTTGGACCACACCAAGCACCCTCCACAGAAGAATCAGTAGAGACCATCTAGGAGTCTAGGCTTTTACTTCTACTCAGCAGGAATGAGGAAAATTGCACAGGTCAGAAAAGACCAAGCGGAGGATAAACATTTTCACCATCACACAGCAGCAAGTAAGGCCACCTACTTGTGGTATAGGTAGGAGCCTTGTGGGGAGAAGTCAAAAGGTATTCCTGTCCTTCTTTGGTAGGGTAGTAAAAGCCAAAACTCCCACACCTGCCTAGAAGCAAGGACTCCAGCTATGCCCCTTACGCATCAAAGGAGGCTCAGAGGGGAAACTGAACTCTACCACCAGCTGGCAGGAAAGTAGTGGTGCTCCTTTGCCTATCTGAGGAGACCTCACATTACCTACCTAGTAAAACAAATAGAATGACAACAGTTTTTGCAACAGAAACAGAGGAAGCTACAAGAAGGTGACACAACATTTTTCGAGTGCTGAAAGGAAAGATCATGCTGTACATTAGATCTCTAGAATTTATTCATCTCATAACTAAAAGTCTATACCACACATTGCATCAATCATTATACAATGTACATGTATATTGAATCATGTTGTAAACCTCAAATGTATACAATTTTTATTTGTTAGTTAAATATTTAAAAAAAAGAAAAACAGTCAAACCAAAATTCTATATTGAGTGAAAATGTCCTTCAGAAATGAAGGGGAAATCGAGTCTTTCTCAGATGAAGAAAAGGTTACATACTGTATACTTCCATTTATGTAACATGTTTGAAATGACACATTACAGAAATGGAGATCAAATTAGTGTTTGTTCAGGGTTGAGAAGGGAGTGAGCCTGAGAGGGAAGTGGGGGTGGTTAACAAAAGACAATGAGGGTGGGGTGTGGTGGCTCACGCCTGTGATACCAGCACTTTGGGAGGCCGAGGCAGGCAGATCACAAAGTCAGGAGTTCAAGACCCGACTGTCCAACATGGTGGAACCCCATCTCTACTAAAAATACAAAAATTAGCTCTGTGTGGTGGCATGTGTCTGTAATCCCAGCTACTTGGGAGGCTGAGGGAAGAGAATTGCTTGAACCTGGGAGGCGGAAGTTGCAGTGAGCCGAGATCACACCATTGCACTCCAGCCTGGGTGACAGAGCAAGATACTGTCTCAAAAAAAAAAAAAAAAAAAAAAAAAAAAAAAAAAGGCAACGAGAAAATAGCATTGCACTAAATCTTGAATATTGTGGTTGGGATGGTTGGGATGTTATACTGTAGATATACAAGACGTTGCCACTGGGGAAACAGGCCAAAGAGTACATGGAATCTCTTTGTATTGTTCTTTACCACTGCATTTGAATCTATATCCTTTAAAAAATGTCTAATTCTTATAGAGACGTAATCTCCTCTTTTATCCTGGGACAGGGATGTATTATCCTGTTTGTTCCTGGAGACATGTATATTCTATCTGCATACACTCTGAAAATGCACTCTGAAAAGCAGAATATTTCCAGTCTTGTTCTTCAAAGTATTCTTGCATTCTAATAGAGTGCCTATGACAGTCCTATATGCATTTGTTGAGTAACTGAATTAAGGAAATGATTAAGACAAATTACTGTCTTTACAATATTAAAGTGAGTCCTGTTATCACATAGGCAAATCTCCTGAGCTAGACAGAGCCAGCTTACTCCATCTTCCAAATGATAGTCTTCCAAATGACAATGACCATAACACTCCATCCTCCCTTTCAATATTTTTTTCTCAACTCCTAGGACTTTATTCATTCTCCACATGCAAGAGATTTTTCATACCATTAGGCAATATGGTATTTTCATTTGAAGGTGCTCTAATTTGCCAATATCCCAGATAATCTGAGACTCTCTAACTGAACATCATAGGGAAGATACAGTCTTAGAATATGGAGCAGAGTTAGACTGTGGTCTTCCTTCTATATTTTAACTATATACTTACTAATATTTTATTTGCTAATAGCACAAATAAACTTATTTTTTAAGAAAAACCTAAACTTACTCGTAATCCAAAAGTTCAGAATCACCTTTGACATTAAAACAATGACAAAAGTAGAATTGCATAATGTATTAAGTAGCAAAAATTTCATCCCTGAAGATAAACACTCTTAATAGTTTCTTGTTTATACTTTCAGAAACTAAATGTTTGTATGCTGGTAAATGTGCATATCCTATGTATATTTAAATATATAATATATTTATAAACATAATAAGTAAAAACATATTTAAATATATAGTAATATTTGTATATTTATTTGTATAATGCATATATTTATATTATATTTCCATACCAGTTTGCACAACAACCAAAAATTCACTGAGAAACCTAGTAAACAACATCATCCCAAAGGACGATGCATGTAGTTTGACTGCCTAACATTTACCAAGTTTCCTTAATTGCTAAGTGTATGCATATAAGTGTGTGTGTGTACGTGTATAAATTTTCTCCACAACCTTATGAAAAGGGTACAATTAAGGTTCATTGTGTTATTTTTACATATGAGTAAAATGAGTTCAAGAGATATTAAATAAATAGCATATGGTGTCCCATGTGGCATATAGGGGTTACAATGTTAACCTCCTCTAATAAGTTGGTACAAGGTTATAGAAATTAAATGACATAGAAACCTGTTCCAAAATGAAAAAAAAAAAATACTAAGGAAGCTAGTGACTGGATAATTCCCATGCCTATAATATGCAAAATAATTAAGGAAATTCACAAAAGTTTAATGCCTGTCTTGAGTCAAAGATTATAACTATTTTTGTTTCTTTCTTCATGCTCATTTATATATTTACCATATATATGCACAAGTTTTTTTAATAAGAAAAAGTATAAAATCATAAAGAAGTCAAAATAATCATAAATTTTGCACAACATTTAATATATGGCTTTTAAAATTTACTATTCTATACAATAATGAAGACTCAAAAAACATTTTAAATACAAAACTAAATGGGAATTATACAATACATTCTACATATTTCATATGAAAGACTAAGTAGCTATTCAGAGGACTGTTAATAAAAATATTATTGACTTATAAAGTACTTAAACTAAAAGTAGAACTTTAAAATATCAACAATTATTTCTACTACTTCAGGCAAGTTTTTGTTTCAGTAAAAATCTAAATAAATATGTAATAGAATACAAATATGTAATATATGTATTGCATATACATATATAAAATATGTACTTGTTAAGCATGGATTCATATGTTTGGGTAGTAATAATATAAATAATTTTGTTTTCTCATGTAAAATTTTCTGTTCTTTGCATTTGTTTTATGAGTATATATTATATAATCAGAAAGCAACCATAACTACAAACTAATTTATCTGGCAATAAAATATATTAATGGAAAGTAGTGTTTCAACAGAATGAAATAATATTCTCTAAAGTGTAATGTTTTTTGCGAATAACATTTACATCATTTCACTTTCATCATTCGCAAAATTGAGTCTCCCAATATGACACTGATCATAACGCTCTTTAAGCACTTGACCAGTATGCTATTTCCAGACTAAGCATGTCAGAATTGGAGAAGCAATATCCTCTTTGACATAAGAAGCTGTTATAGTTGAATGTTTAATTATCTACTTCTATCTTATATGCAGGAAAATATTTTTAACTCTGTAAATTTTTTATGTTGGAAATTCTCCCATTTGCCATCTTGCCATTGCCATTGCAGGCATACCATTTATCCAGCTGTTAGAAGGCTTTCTTATGAAAGTTATTTTTTTAATAGAATGCATCTATTGCTTTGTTTTTCTTCTTGAACACTGAAATCCTGAGGACTAGGGGTGCTCATTAAGACTGAAATAGAAAATGAATGTGCTCTGCTTGCTAAACAACCATGGCATCTCTTTGTAAAGATTTTTTAAATATAAAAGACATACATTAGCCTCCTTTAGCTAAGTATCTGAAAAAAACAAATGACCCCCAGTTGAAATAACAAAATCCTGCAAGTAAATACATAACTAAACTGTTCACTTTCCAAATGACAATAATCTGATAGCAGATACTAATCTCCCACAGTGTCCTAGCACTAGATTATTTGATTAATTACTACCCTACCTGAAAGACAAATGCTTTGCCCTCCATTTGAGCTCTCAAATATACTCTAACTGCTAATTTCCGCTTTTAAGTTCAAAGCTGTTTACTGAAGTCAGACAATTTTGCATAATGATGATTTCCTAGACCCAACATACTGGAGAGTCAGTGTTGGGTAATTATAGCAATACAAAATAAAATTGTTTACAAACACATATAAATGATTTCGTATAACCTACATATGGTCAATATCTAAAGTAGGAGATACTGGGATTCAGCAAATTTTTCAGTCTTATTGGATACCATTGGAATCTCAGTGGCCCGGAAGATGTTTCCTTCTTATATTTTTGTGTGATGGACTAGAGAATATTCTGTATTTTATAATCCTGAGTATCTCATGAGACATTTTATGCACACATTGAGAAGGACATCTTATCTTGGTGTGGGATATGATGCAATGTGCCCTAAAGTAGGTTCCACAGTACACTAGTGTAGCATGATGCTCTAATGAAGAAGTGCTGCACGGTGACACATGTTGGGAAGTACATTTATTCTATTTATACCCTCATACACACACTCATATTGAAGATTCATAATACATTTGTAACATCAAGAAGTTTTGATACTAATAAACCTGTTTATCTTGCTTCAAACTCAAGTTCCCTAAATTTGTTCAAACATAGACCCTGTTTGAAATAATACATTTTTGTGTCCTACTGAAGAAATATTCTTTGGAACACAATTTAGATAATGTTATTTAAAAGATTTTACAACCAAGAGTGTGCAAATATCATATGAAATCTTGGTCTGCAGCAAACACTGACATCATTTTGTATATAAGAGCTTCTCGCGAATTCTCATATAAAAAAATTGCTTGGTACGTTTTTTTTTTCCAAATGGTTGACAGCCCACTCATTTAAGGGGACAAAACTAAAGTTTATCCATCTGACATCATCAACTTCCAAAGCATATTACCAATAAAAAAGCCTGTGATAAAGTAGAAAGTACGCCAGATGTAGATTCAGATGTTTGTTAGATTCAAGTCCCAGTTATGCCTTGAGACCTTAAGAGAAACTGAATGCTTTGGTTTTTTTTCATCTGTTAACTGGGGATGAAATCAATTGACTTTTAAGATTTTCTAAGGTTAGAGGGCAAAATGTTAAGACGTTATTACTCTTATAAGAGCCTCAGAATCTTATGCCTGGTGCACAGTAATACACCAAAACCATGACGCAGCAGAGTTTGTAGCAGGAAGTATAATGGTTGCAGGGCAACTGAGTGAAGATATGGAAGGAGACTCTCAAATCTGTCTCCCTGAGGAGTTCTGAGTTGGGACTTTTAAGAGGATTGTGGAGGGTAAGGGATTGGAAAATTTGAGTTATTGATTGGTGGGTGTAAGAAGGATGAAATCATCAGAATGTGGAAACTGCATTCTTTGGTGAGTCTGCTTCTTGTGGGGTCCTTCAGATCAGCTGATGTCAGTAGTTTTATTAGTGTAGGGCCTAGAGAATATCTCAAACGTTTTTGACAATGTCTAAGTTTTTATCTATAGAGCAATTAAGGGGAACTGTAATCTGTGAGAATATTTGCATAATTCTGGGGCAGTAGGCACCAAACAACTGTGAGCAAGCAGGTCAGAGAATAAGCTGAACTAAGGATTATTGCTAACGGTGCTGCAAGCTTGGTTTAGTTTTGTTTCTCCCCCTCCGTTCTTTCCTGATTAATTTTATAAAGTTTATAGGAACAATTTCACAACGTTAAGGGCAATCAATATTAAACTGAGTTCTATTGTAATTGCATTCTGAAGGAAGCTTCATTGGGCCAGAAAGTTTGCTTAACTAAAAGAAGTTCAAATTTCTTGTTTATGCCTAACTATTCACAATAGCAAAGACTTGGAATCAACCCAAATGTCCATCAGTGACAGATTGGATTAAGAAAATGTGGCACATATACACCATGGAATACTATGCAGCCATAAAAAAGGATGAGTTTGTGTCCTTTGTAGGGACATGGATGCAGCTGGAAACCATCATTCTTAGCAAACTATCACAAGAACAGAAAACCAAACACCGCATGTTCTCACTCGTAGGTGGGAACTGAACAATGAGATCACTTGGACTCGGGAAGGGGAACATCACACACCGGGGCCTATCATGGGGAGGGGGGAGGGGGGAGGGATTGCATTGGGAGTTATACCTGATGTAAATGACGAGTTGATGGGTGCAGCACACCAACATGGCACAAGTATACATATGTAGCAAACCTGCACGTTGTGCACATGTACCCTACAACTTGAAGTTTAATAATAATAAATAAATTAAAAAAAAAAAAAACATTTAATTAGATTAAGACATAAGATTAAAACATGTAATAGTGACCAATCTGAGGACATTAGGGGAGCAATAAAGGGACTCAGGGAGCTATCGAACCAAATGTCTTTGAGTATATAACCACATATTCTGCATGGCAACTTTCAACCCAAACCAACTATTGTCTTACTACTAATGGAAGATGGGTTCCAGTGCTTGGGTTCTAGTGTGAAATATCCCCTTGGATATGTACAAAATTTTAAAGAGAGAGAGAGAGAGAGAGAAACATTTTTGACCAAATGATGGATAGGAGAAAGGAGAATACATCTGATCCCAACACTTGAAAAAATTTTCTTAGAGAACAATCTTTCTGTGAAAGAATTACTTGTTTTCTAAGATCCCAGTTTGTTAGAGTGAATGATATTTGTGTAGTAATAGCAACAGAAACATGACTTTTGGATTTTCAATTTAAAAAATCAGGCTGGGTGCAGTGGCTCATGCCTGTAATCTCAGCACTTTGGGAGGCCAAGGCAGGTGGATCACCTGAAGTCCACAGTTCAAGACCAGCCAGGCCAACATGGTGAAACCCTGTCTCTACCAAAAATACAAAAAGTAGCTGGGCATAGTGGTGCATGCCTGTAGTCCCAGCTACTCGGGGGTCTGAGGCAGGAGAATTGCATGGATCCGGGAGGCAGAAGCTGCAGTGAGCTGAAATCACGCCACTGCACTCCAGTCTCAGTGATGGAGTGAGAGATTCCGTCTCAAAATAATAATAATAATAACAATAATAATAAAAATAAATAAATAGATAAAAAGTCAAATGAGAGACAAACATTGGTGCTTAAAGCAAAGTTATAGCAAGGAAAACAAATGTAGACTTTTAATCGAAGTAATGATATAGTTAAAAGAGTTTAAGCATTAGACGGAAGAAGATAATTGAAAGAGTAAAAGAATGTTAAATGATCTTTAATAAAGGGGGAGTCAATTACACTGTCTAAAAGATTAATGAATTGAGAAGTAAATAAATGTGATAAATAGATGTATGAAAATAAAATTATAATGAACCCGGGAGGTGGCTGAGGGGACAAAATAATGGCTAGGGAAAGCTATCAAAATTTTTCATCTTATATAAAGTTACCTAAGTAGACCTTAAATTTGATAACATTAAGAAATAAAGTGATGAACATATATAGAAACTCGCCAGAAGAATTACAACAGAAATTCTCAAAATTAACTACCTCTAAGGGTGAGCCAAAGATAAACAACTTTTCACTTCATACTCAAGTGTATTGCTTGCACATTTTGTGCAGACTTAATTTTAATTAAAAAATTGTTTGCCCACTTGCAGATTTGGATCATTTGAGGTAAATGTATTTTTCTCTCTTTTTTTCTCCTCTCTTACTGAAATATTTTCCTAATTACCCAGCAGCCTCAACAGACTGTTTTTGTTTTGTTTTGTTTTGTTTTAACCATCCTCCATAGGTTTATCGACCTTTGCCTGAAATTGAACCGTATCAATTGATGCATCCCGCCCCCGCTGAGTGAGCTGCTGTTTTCCAATTCTGCACATAAAAACTTCCAGGGCATGTGGCAATGGTAAGTATTAACAAACCTAGCAGAATCCCTCTGAGTTCCGCTGGGATTCAGGAAGATACTCCAGGACAAAGAAACACGTTTATGTACTTGATCAGAAATAAAAGAAAAAGACTAACAAGAATTCAATAATAGAAACCATAAATCACCACCAAAGTGTATTAGAATATAACAGCAACAATTTATAAAATAACAACAATTATAGCTGTCATTTATTGAGTTCTTGTACTGTGTCATTGTACCTGGTAATGGATGTTTTTTATATGATGTATGCCACACATACACACACACACACACACACACACTCATGCGCACGACTTTAAATTTTTCAAACTCTGTAATTAATATCTTGATATTTGAATATTATCGAAAAAGTTCATCTGAGATCATACAACTTTGTTAAAAGCACTCAGCTAATAAATTCCAGGTCTACCTGGCTCTATTAGGAGCATTGAAGGGAAATAACATGAAAAGACATGGAACACATGGACCAAAATAAGAAGAAATAGTATTATCACTCATTCAGATGCTTGGCAAAAACTTGGCACCTACACCAGCTTTGCTCTTTTCTTCACCCTCTACATCCAATCAGCAAGTCTCGTGAGTTCTACGTCTGACATACAGCCGGGATCCTGCTACCTCTCATGCCTCTCCATGTCCAGTGTCCAGTGAGAAGCTTCCATTGCTTCCCTTCTTGGCTTTGACAACCACCTCCTCATTTATTCCCCTGCTTCGACTCCTGCCTCTTCTCCCATCCACTCTTTTTGTTTTTTCCCATCCACTCTTTATAAGGCATGTGGAATCAACTTTTAATTATGTAAATCAGAAAAGGTCCTCTGCTTAAAATGGCTCAAGACTTTCTTTCTGCACTCGTAATAAAAACTTATACTTTATCACGATTCATAAATTTCTATGTAGTTAGTCTCTCCTTTGCTCACTAAGTCCATCTATGTCATCCTTCACATATTTCCTTGAAAATATTTAGATATCTTTCTACAGAGGTTTTTGTTTTTGTTTCCGTTTTTTCCTGTGAATTTCATTTTGGAAAAGGAAGCACCAAAATCACCGCATGATGGAGATCCAATGGCACAGAGAAGGCTGGTTGACCTTAAAAAAAAATATTCCGGAAAGCACATTTGAACCTGAAAGAGATATCGCATTCTTACCCCAGTCTGCTTTCCATAAGGTACTGCTCAGTGGGGGATATAGACCTCTCTGTAGCTGAAATCATTACTTCTGACAACTCATTGAAAGTTTAAATCTTTTCCTATCCCTGCATACATGTTACTGCCAATATGGCAGTAGATTCATCTTAGAGCTAACATCCAGAAAACTCCTAGAGGAATATTTTTTGTTACTTGTAGGTATATTTAGATCACAGGTGTATTACCCAGAAACTAAATTTAGGTGTTTTAAATTCACATTTTAGTATCAGCTAAGTCCCCCTGTAATCCACATCATGTGCTGCAAAGGAAATGAAGTCATAGCCAGAGGAAGCTTCCCAAAAATATCCTTCCAAAATGAATTTTAAACAATACAGACATGGTTCTTAATTATTTTATAATGATAAGCAGGGATAGTACAGTCCTCAATTAACCTTTGGACTCCTTTTTGAGTTTTGTTACTCTTAAAGTACATCTGAATTCGCCCCCTGCAAGAAATCCTTTATAAGTAATCTGATATTTAGCTTCTCCTGTATCTCATTTTTAATCATGAATATTAAGATGATATTTAAAAATGGGATGGTTTCTAGTGGTTTTAATGTTAATGGTTATCTAGTTTTCCAAAGACAATGCTTAAATCACCCATTAATAATCCACATTTCCTTGCTTTCAGGAGAATCTATGAGATTCCTGATCTCCTTGCACCCTTTAAATCAATTATCAAATTTACTTTTTATCCTGTTTGAAGTTCAATCATCATCCCAAACTTTGAATTTTCCTAACTTCTCTCTATATTTGTTTTTCCATAGTAATTAATATCTTCTAACATATAATTTATTTATTCATTTGTTATGTTTATTGCTTTTCAAGCTATTCTAGAAACTAAACTCCATGAAGCCATGGTCTTTGGATGCATTGTATTCTGAAGTCTTCCCAGCACCCAGAAGACTGTCTGATACATGGAAAACCCTCAACAGATATTGCTGAGAATTTTTTTTTAATCAAAAAATGTATTAGACAATTTTCAGGCTATGGGAAGAAGTTTTTCAAGGTATTTAAAGAAGGTATGTTTAAATTTTTTATTTCCCTAAATACACACAAAAGATTAACAAGTTCAGGATTTAGATATTTTTCAAGCAATTTAAGAAATAGTACTTAATCTTTAACTTCAAATGCTCTCATACAGAATTTCAATTTATAATATATTTGTCACAGAGAATCTAGTTCTCTCTCCTCTTCTGCTGAACTCTGTGCTAGATACTCTCCTGATTCTGATGTTCCTTTGAGGTACCTGTCCTGACAGGAGTTGTAGGTGAATTACATTAACACCTTTGGGCTCCATGAGCTGTTTATCAACCTTCTTCTGGAAAACAGTAAGGCCCTCAAGTTTCAAGTCACCTTCACTGAATGCCCTCTGCACCAGAAAAAGGGCATAAAGAGTCCCCATCAACCTAAATTTGTATCATGCTCTTCCTTTCCTCATATGGTTTATACCTTCCACCATTTCTCTATCTGCGTGCTGCTCAAAATGTGGTTCTTGCAACAATGTTCCTTCTAAAAACTCTAGCATCAAGAAGATGGGACTTGGCTCCATACATTTTAATATATTCCCCACATGATGCTTAAGAAATCAGATATTTCAGAACCAACTAAAGTATTCTTAAATCCAAAAGGACCTACATTCCAGTAAATACAAAATCAAGTGACTTATGAATCAAAATCAGGTGGACTGATTTTTTTCAACTCAATTTGGCATTAAAACATACATGTCAAAATATGTGGCCTTAAAACATATTTGTCAAAAAGTAATTTAAAAATAGTTAGCCACCCAACCAAATAAGCATACTCTTATCCTTATTTTCACCTACCATCTTCTCATACTTCACTTCTTCATAATGAAAATAAATTAGAAAATGAAATGAAAATGAAATTCTTTTCCTTTTCTAATTCATTTTCAGTATGATGGATCTCTAGTATGCAGGGATCTATAGATAACCCTCCTTTTTTTTTGGTTTGTATTTTTGGTTTTGTTAATGTTGTTTTATAGTCTATCTATAATCATGTTAGGGATGCCATAACAAAGTGTTAGAGACAGAGTGGCTTAAACAACAGAAATTTATCTTCTTATGGTTCTGAGACTAGAAGTTCAAGATCAAAGTGTCAGCAGGTTTGGTTTCTTCTTTTTTTTTTTTATTTTCTTTAAATTTATTTATTATTATTAAACTTCAAGTTGTAGGGTACATGTGCACAACGTGCAGGTTTGCTACATATGTATACTTGTGCCATGTTGGTGTGCTGCACCCATCAACTCGTCATTTACATCAGGTATAACTCCCAATGCAATCCCTCCCCCCTCCCCCCTCCCCATGATAGGCCCCGGTGTGTGATGTTCCCCTTCCTGAGTCCAAGTGATCTCATTGTTCAGTTCCCGCCTATGAGTGAGAACATGCGGTGTTTGGTTTTCTGTTCTTGTGATAGTTTGCTGAGAATGATGGTTTCCAGCTGCATCCATGTCCCTACAAAGGACACAAACTCATCCTTTTTTATGGCTGCATAGTATTCCATGGTGTATATGTGCCACATTTTCTTAATCCAATCTGTCACTGATGGACATTTGGGTTGATTCCAAGTCTTTGCTATTGTGAATAGTGCTGCAATAAACATACGTGTGCATGTGTCTTTATAGCAGCATAATTTATAATCCTTTGGGTATATACCCAGTAATGGGATGGCTGGGTCATATGGTACATCTAGTTCTAGATCCTTGAGGAATCGCCATACTGTTTTCCATAATGGTTGAACTAGTTTACAATCCCACCAACAGTGTAAAAGTGTTCCTATTTCTCCACATCCTCTCCAGCACCTGTTGTTTCCTGACTTTTGAATGATCGCCATTCTAACTGGTGTGAGATGGTATCTCATTGTGGTTTTGATTTGCATTTCTCTGATGGCCAGTGATGATGAGCATTTTTTCATGTGTCTGTTGGCTGTATGAATGTCTTCTTTTGAGAAATGTCTGTTCATATCCTTTGCCCACTTTTTGATGGGGTTGTTTGTTTTTTTCTTGTAAATTTGTTTGAGTTCTTTGTAGGTTCTGGATATTAGCCCTTTGTCAGATGAGTAGATTGCAAAAATTTTCTCCCATTCTGTAGGTTGCCTGTTCACTCTGATGGTAGTTTCTTTTGCTGTGCAGAAGCTCTTTAGTTTAATGAGATCCCATTTGTCAATTTTGGCTTTTGCTGCCGTTGCTTTTGGTGTTTTAGACATGAAGTCTTTGCCCATGCCTATGTCCTGAATGGTACTACCTAGGTTTTCCTCTAGGATTTTTATGGTATTAGGTCTAACATTTAAGTCTCTAATCCATCTTGAATTAATTTTCGTATAAGGAGTAAGGAAAGGATCCAGTTTCAGCTTTCTACTTATGGCTAGCCAATTTTCCCAGCACCATTTATTAAATAGGGAATCCTTTCCCCATTTCTTCTTTCTCTCAGGTTTGTCAAAGATCAGATGGCTGTAGATGTGTGGTATTATTTCTGAGGACTCTGTTCTGTTCCATTGGTCTATATCTTTGTTTTGGTACCAGTACCATGCTGTTTTGGTTACTGTAGCCTTGTAGTAGAGTTTGAAGTCAGGTAGCGTGATGCCTCCAGCTTTGTTCTTTTGACTTAGGATTGTCTTGGAGATGCGGGCTCTTTTTTGGTTCCATATGAACTTTAAAGCAGTTTTTTCCAGTTCTGTGAAGAAGCTCATTGGTAGCTTGATGGGGATGGCATTGAATCTATAAATTACCTTGGGCAGTATGGCCATTTTCACGATATTGATTCTTCCTATCCATGAGCATGGTATGTTCTTCCATTTGTTTGTGTCCTCTTTGATTTCACTGAGCAGTGGTTTGTAGTTCTCCTTGAAGAGGTCCTTTACATCCCTTGTAAGTTGGATTCCTAGGTATTTTATTCTCTTTGAAGCAATTGTGAATGGAAGTTCATTCCTGATTTGGCTCTCTGTTTGACTGTCACTGGTGTATAAGAATGCTTGTGATTTTTGCACATTAATTTTGTATCCTGAGACTTTGCTGAAGTTGCTTATCAGCTTAAGGAGATTTTGGGCTGAGACAATGGGGTTTTCTAAATATACAATCATGTCGTCTGCAAACAGGGACAATTTGACTTCTTCTTTTCCTAACTGAATCCCCTTGATTTCTTTCTCTTGCCTGATTGCTCTAGCCAGAACTTCCAACACTATGTTGAATAGGAGTGGTGAGAGAGGGCATCCCTGTCTTGTGCCAGTTTTCAAAGGGAATTTTTCCAGTTTTTGCCCATTCAGTATGATATTGGCTGTGGGTTTGTCATAAATAGCTCTTATGATTTTGAGGTACGTTCCATCAATACCGAATTTATTGAGCGTTTTTAGCATGAAGGGCTGTTGAATTTTGTCAAAAGCCTTTTCTGCATCTATTGAGATAATGATGTGGTTCTTGTCTTTGGTTCTGTTTATATGCTGGATTATGTTTATTGATTTGCGAATGTTGAACCAGCCTTGCATCCCAGGGATGAAGCCCACTTGATCATGGTGGATAAGCTTTTTGATGTGCTGCTGAATCCGGTTTGCCAGTATTTTATTGAGGATTTTTGCATCGATGTTCATCAGGGATATTGGTCTAAAATTCTCTTTTTTTGTTGTGTCTCTGCCAGGCTTTGGTATCAGGATGATGTTGGCCTCATAAAATGAGTTAGGGAGGATTCCCTCTTTTTCTATTGATTGGAATAGTTTCAGAAGGAATGGTACCAGCTCCTCCTTGTACCTCTGGTAGAATTCAGCTGTGAATCCATCTGGTCCTGGACTTTTTTTGGTTGGTAGGCTATTAATTATTGCCTCAATTTCAGAGCCTACTATTGGTCTATTCAGGGATTCAACTTCTTCCTGGTTTAGTCTTGGAAGAGTGTAAGTGTCCAGGAAATTATCCATTTCTTCTAGATTTTCCACTTTATTTGCATAGAGGTGTTTATAGTATTCTCTGATGGTAGTTTGTATTTCTGTGGGGTCTGTGGTGATATCCCCTTTATTATTTTTAATTGCATCGATTTGATTCTTCTCTCTTTTCTTCTTTATTAGTCTTGCTAGTGGTCTGTCAATTTTGTTGATCTTTTCAAAAAACCAACTCCTGGATTCATTGATTTTTTGGAGGGTTTTTTGTGTCTCTATCTCCTTCAGTTCTGCTCTGATCTTAGTTATTTCTTGCCTTCTGCTAGCTTTCGAATGTGTTTGCTCTTGCTTCTCTAGTTCTTTTAATTGCGATGTTAGAGTGTCAATTTTAGATCTTTCCTGCTTTCTCTTGTGGGCATTTAGTGCTATAAATTTCCCTCTACACACTGCTTTAAATGTGTCCCAGAGATTCTGGTATGTTGTATCTTTGTTCTCATTGGTTTCAAAGAACACCTTTATTTCTGCCTTCATTTCGTTATGTACCCAGTAGTCATTCAGGAGCAGGTTGTTCAGTTTCCATGTAGTTGAGCGGTTTTGATTGAGTTTCTTAGTCCTGAGTTCTAATTTGATTGCACTGTGGTCTGAGAGACAGTTTGTTATAATTTCTGTCCTTGTACATTTGCTGAGGAGTGCTTTACTTCCAATTACGTGGTCAATTTTGGAGTAAGTACGATGTGGTGCTGAGAAGAATGTATATTCTGTTGATTTGGGGTGGAGAGTTCTATAGATGTCTATTAGGTCTGCTTGCTGCAGAGATGAGTTCAATTCCTGGATATCCTTGTTAACTTTCTGTCTCGTTGATCTGTCTAATGTTGACAGTGGAGTGTTGAAGTCTCCCATTATTATTGTATGGGAGTCTAAGTCTCTTTGTAAGTCTCTAAGGACTTGCTTTATGAATCTGGGTGCTCCTGTATTGGGTGCATATATATTTAGGATAGTTAGCTCTTCCTGTTGAATTGATCCCTTTACCATTATGTAATGGCCTTCTTTGTCTCTTTTGATCTTTGATGGTTTAAAGTCTGTTTTATCAGAGACTAGTATTGCAACCCTCGCTTTTTTTTGTTCTCCATTTGCTTGGTAAATCTTCCTCCATCCCTTTATTTTGAGCCTATGTATGTCTCTGCATGTGAGATGGGTCTCCTGAATACAGCAGACTGATGGGTCTTGACTCTTTATCCAGTTTGCCAGTCTGTGTCTTTTAATTGGAGCATTTAGTCCATTTACATTTAAGGTTAAGATTGTTATGTGTGAACTTGATCCTGCCATGATGATATTAACTGGTTATTTTGCTCGTTAGTTGATGCAGTTTCTTCCTAGCCTTGATGGTCTTTACATTTTGGCATGTTTTTGCAATGGCTGGTACCGGTTGTTCCTTTCCATGTTTAGTGCTTCCTTCAGGGTCTCTTGTAAGGCAGGCCTAGTGGTGACAAAATCTCTAAGCATTTGCTTATCTGTAAAGGATTTTATTTCTCCTTCACTTATGAAACTTAGTTTGGCTGGATATAAAATTCTGGGTTTAAAATTCTTTTCTTTAAGAATGTTGAATATTGGCCCCCACTCTCTTTTGGCTTGAAGAGTTTCTGCCGAGAGATCTGCTGTTAGTCTGATGGGCTTCCCTTTGTGGGTAACCCGACCTTTCTCTCTGGCTGCCCTTAAGATTTTTTCCTTCATTTCAACTTTGGTGAATCTGGCAATTATGTGTCTTGGAGTTGCTCTTCTCGAGGAGTATCTTTGTGGCGTTCTCTGTATTTCCTGGATTTGAATGTTGGCCTGCCCTACTAGGTTGGGGAAGTTCTCCTGGATGATATCCTGAAGAGTGTTTTCCAACTTGGTTCCATTTTCCCCCTCACTTTCAGGCACCCCAATCAGACGTAGATTTGGTCTTTTTACATAATCCCATACTTCTTGCAGGCTTTGTTCATTTCTTTTTCTTCTTTTTTCTTTTGGTTTCTCTTCTCGCTTCATTTCATTCATTTGATCCTCCATCGCTGACATTCTTTCTTCCAGTTGATCAAGTCGGTTACTGAAGCTTGTGCATTTGTCACGTATTTCTCGTGCCATGGTTTTCGTCTCTTTCATTTCGTTTGTGAGCTTCTCTGCATTAATTACTCTAGCCATCAATTCTTCCACTTTTTTTTCAAGATTTTTAGTTTCTTTGCGCTGGGTACATAATTCCTCCTTTAGCTCTGAGAAATTTGATGGACTGAAGCCTTCTTCTCTCATCTCGTCGAAGTCATTCTCCGTCCAGCTTTGATCCGTTGCTGGCGATGAGCTGCGCTCCTTTGCCGGGGGAGATACGCTCTTATTTTTTGAATTTCCAGCTTTTCTGCCCTGCTTTTTCCCCATCTTTGTGGTTTTATCTGCCTCTGGTCTTTGATGATGGTGATGTACTGATGGGGTTTTGGTGTAGGTGTCCTTCCTGTTTGATAGCTTTCCTTCTAACAGTCAGGATCCTCAGCTGTAGGTTGTAGCTGTAGGAGATTGCTTGAGGTCCACTCCAGACCCTGTTTGCCTGGGTATCAGCAGCAGAGGCTGCAGAAGATAGAATATTGCTGAACAGCGAGTGTACCTGTCTGATTCTTGCTTTGGAAGCTTCCTCTCAGGGGTGTACTCCACCCTGTGAGGTGTGGGGTGTCAGACTGCCCCTAGTGGGGGATGTCTCCCAGTTAGGCTACTCAGGGGTCAGGGACGCCCTTGAGCAGGGAGTCTGTCCCTTCTCAGATCTCAACCTCCGTGTTGGGAGATCCACTGCTCTCTTCAAAGCTGTCAGACAGAGTCGTTTGCGTCTGCAGAGCTGCTGCGTTTGTTATTGTTTACTGTGCCCTGTCCCCAGAGGTGGAGTCTACAGAGACAGGCAGGTTTCCTTGAGCTGCTGTGAGCTCCACCCAGTTCGAGCTTCCCAGCAGCTTTGTTTACCTACTTAAGCCTCAGCAATGGCGGGCGCCCCTCCCCCAGCCTCGCTGCTGCCTTGCGGGTAGATCACAGACTGCTGTGCTAGCAATGAGGGAGGCTCCGTGGGTGTGGGACCCTCCCGGCCAGGTGTGGGATATGATCTCCTGGTGTGCCTGTTTGCTTAAAGCGCAGTTTTGGGGTGGGAGTTACCCGATTTTCCAGGTGTTGTGTGTCTCAGTTCCCCTGGCTAGGAAAAGGGATTCCCTTCCCCCTTGCGCTTTCCAGGTGAGGCAATGCCTCGCCCTGCTTCAGCTCTCGCTGGTCGGGCTGCAGCAGCTGACCAGCACCGATCGTCTGGCACTCCCCAGTGAGATGAACCCAGTACCTCAGTTGAAAATGCAGAAATCACCGGTCTTCTGTGTTGCTCGCGCTGGGAGTTGGAGACTGGAGCTGTTCCTCTTCGGCCATCTTGCTCCGCCCCCCCGGTTTGGTTTCTTCTAAGCCTTCTCTCCCTGACTGTGGTTGGCAGTCTTCTTCCTATGTCTTTATGTGGTCTTTCTCTGTACCTGCATACAGATTTCCTGTTTTTATAAAGGCATCAGTCATATTGGACTTGGACCCACCGTAATAATTTCGTTTTAATTTAAAGACCAAACACTCTCCAAATATACAATTTATACATGGAAGTCCTAACCCCTCATAATTATGTGGTATGTGGTATGAGGGGTTAGGACTTCCACGTATAATTTTTGAAAAAACACAATTTTGTCCATAAAACTCCCACCTTTCACTAACAAGCTTGCAGTTAATGGTTTGTCACAACTATTTTTTCCAATATCTGCACATCTTTTCCCATTGTCTTACTATCACAATAACAGGGAAAATCCTAACTGATGAATCCAACTTTCCATCTTCTGCTGGACTGCATCTAAGTAGCTCAGTGACTTGAAAGAATTTGATGAAGATGCAGATTGATACCATGATGAATTATCAGATTATAATTAATGCAGCCCTCTCCTATAAAACTTACAAGCTTAGTAGATTCTGTACCCATTCTCTCTTTTTATGCTATCATGAAAGAATTACTTCTTCATGTCTAAAGATAACAGTTTTGTGTTCTTAATGTTTAACAATCTCATTCTTATTTTAATATTTTAATTCAACTTTCTTTTATCTAGCATCCTGTTTTCATGAGTAGTTTCATAAACATGTGTAATCCCTTCTAATGTAAAAAAAAATTAATATTTAACAAATATCTATTTAGCCCTGTGTGCCAGACAGTCTTCCAGGCATGGCAATGCAACGCACCAGTGTGCAAGACACAATGACCACTCCCAAATAATTTACATTGCATTAGAAGGAAACAGCTAACAAAACCAAATCATGTATGAGAAAATGTATGACAAAGCATTAAATAGTGTATGGAGGAAAATAAAAGTGTGTAAGGGAAAGAAATAACGTGCACTATTAGTGAGGATGGTTGAAGATGTTATCCGAGGAAGTGACTTTTAAGGAAAGATTTGGATTAGTTGAAGGAGTGAGCCCTTCACTTCTTTAGAACATTCCAAACAAAGGAAATAGTGATTTCCCTCAGGAAATGCTCTTGTAATGCTTAAGGAACAGCAGTCAACTGCAACAATGAATGTGAGAAAAGGATGTCCCAGATATAACTGCGGGTCAGATAGTATAGCACATTATGAGCCATTGTAAAGATTTTAAATTTGGCCCCATATGTGGTGGAAGGTTAAATATAGTGTGCGTTTTTCTACATTTTTATGATTATATATGACATTGGCAATACTTTGAAACTATATACAGGAAATATTTTATCTCTATTACAATAACACACACATATATATATGGGTATGTGTGTATATTTTGTTGTACAAAAATCTTTTATATGTCTGGTTGGATAACTCTTTTCCTTTGTTATTAATATGAAGAGTTGTATTATTAATTTCTCAATGCTAATCCACTAAAGCATAATTGAAACGCTTATATTTTAATACTTTTTTTATTCCATTGACTACTCTCTTTCTGATTTTCTTTTTTTTTTTTTTTTTCTTTTTAGACGGAGTCTCACTCAGCCATGCAGGCTGGAGTGCAGTGGTGCGATCTCAGCTCACTGCAAACTCTGCCTCCCAGGTTCACGCCATTCTCCTACCTCAGCCTCCCGAGTAGCTGGCACTACAGGCGCCTGCCACCTCGCCCTGCTAATTTTTTGTATTTTTAGTAGAGACAGGGTTTCACCATGTTAGTCAGGATAGTCTCGATCTCCTGACCTTGTGATCTGCCCGCCTTGGCCTCCCAAAGTGCTGGGATTACAGGTGTGAACCACTGCACCCAGTCATCAGGCCATCTTTATGCACTGTAGAATTCAAAATGCAAACTAACTTTACTTTTAGTGGAAACATATTTTTTAACTTGGGGGTTAACTTTCAGAGGCCCAAATCCTTTCTGATTAAAAAAAAAAAAAAAAAAAAAAATAGTCTATTGCCAAATCGTAAGCATTCAATGAAAAATAAGTTCCATATGCTGTTTCTATGAGTGTCCATATCAGGTATGAGGTCACGGGGTACTATAGAAATTTAATCTAGAAAAGGGCATGGCACAAATAAGTAGAGAGAATCAATATCAGCTGGGTCTGAAATGGCTCCCAGTTGAGCATCTGAGTGCATTCAGCTTTGCTTGTGACTGCACTTACATACTTTTCTTATAATATTTGTCCTTCCCCTATTGTCCCATTCTCCATGACAGATATCAAATAGCATAAACTCATTTGGAAGAAACAATAAGTCTTTTGTTTTATAACTAAACATTAATCTGCAAATTATAGCATTTGTTTCCTGTGTTGGTTCCATAAGGAATAGCCTAATAGACTCATAATAGACTGCCATTAACTCATCAGCAAAAAGTAAGGTGCCTACAGTAGAATAAACTATTATATTACAATTAAGTAAGTCCAGTCGACTCATTGGTGCTTCCACAAAATTATACTCAAATGCTTGATTATGAAAATCATTGAAGGGGGACCATAATTGAAATATCTCTGTCTCTAGCAAGGAGGAATGCTTCCAGAAAAGCAATATGGCTTTCATATACAAACTTTTTGTTTTATGATTCAAAAACTATTGTCTTCTCAAGTGGGAAACAATTTTGAGAGCTTACAATGCATCAAGCATTTGTAAATTGCTAATGTCAACCAAATTCAAAGCAGTGCTTTACCAAAGGAGAGGAACTTCCAGTGATGGCAAATAGATGAATATTTGGCATTTACTCTATGTCTGTGGTGAGAAGTAAGCACAGGGTTTGCCAGATTCCACAGAATCTATGATGGTTAGAAAGCAGAGGTTAAGGAAGGGTTTCAAGAGAAAGCAATAGCTGGACTCAGGATTTGAGGATGTGCAGGATTTAAAACACGTGTAGTGGTTATGTTTACCACTCAAGCACGGTTGATGAGATGAACCCTAATATCTTTCAGGCAGAGAAAGTCAGCATGTTGAAGTCACAAGAGAGAGGACATGCAAAGTGGGCTAAGAACAGGGAGTTTATTCTGAGAAGCACAGAGTGTCAGTGACAGATGGGTGAGGAGACCCTGGATAGCCAAGCAGGGCATGAGAATGCACATGGGGCTAGTTCTAAGGAGTGGGAGTCTATACTGTAATCAGTGAAGGCCACTAAAGAATTGTAAGCAGAAGAATGGCAGAATCAGATTTCTAGTTTAAAAATCAGATGCATGGTCACTTTTAGGGCAGAACCTTTCTCTATTAATCTTTCAGAAAGAGATGACTGACCACTTAACTACAAAAGACCTCCTCCTAGGAATGTTATCTTCTTTCCAACGGTTCAAACAATCTTATAGATATTGTGATCTAATTTTTCATAAACATTACCACGATTTCATCTTTTTAGCTGTGTTTTATGTCTTCATACTCATGACTTGTGCTGTGCTTTGTACCAGATAGACGAAATTTGTGGAATTTACAATACAAGAGTGTTTTTGAACCTGAGATGAAATGTTCACCAGATTGCCAAACCAAGTGCTTTCACGTAATTGCCAAAGTGCCTGGAACTCAAGATTAAAAGAAAAAAAATCAAGCCACCTCTTTTGAAATCTGTTAAGAGGCACTGTTAATCACATTTTCCTAGTACCTGTGCTTTTGGAAATGTGATATTTTAAGTTCATGCTGTACTGATTTGACAATTTACAAATTACCTTTCAATAAAAAAGAAGTATGTTGGATATCTCTGCCTTTGCTAGCTCTGTGTACCTTTAAGTAAAATAGCTTGAGTTGCTTCTATAATGAGACAGCTCAGAGATTTCTGTGCTGTTGTATGAATTTACAGAGAAAGTAAAAATAAACATCCCAAAGGATCATTCTTATGCAGCCGATTTTGCCAATTGTATCAGTCATGTTTTCGAAATACAAATGTGAATATGGTATTCTTGGTCAAAGGCAATAATTTTCTTTCCAGGCACATATATTGAGCAGTGTTTGTTCTCTACTAAAAACATTTTTATTGCCTGGCATCTTCTAGATCCAACACTTTTACTCTCTCCTCAGTTGGTTTGATAACACTTCCCACTTCAGATTACATTTAGGAATCATCTACACCTCATTCTCCCAAAAGATCTAGCGCGATAGGCTTCAGGCTGTTTGGAAATACAACTTCTTATTGTTTTGTTTCTACTTTCTCCATTATAGATAGAAAACAATGTTGAATCACTAACACTCCTCAGATTAAGTTAATAGACAAACTTGTAGAGTGCTTATTACGCTTCAAGTAGACTCTGAGCCCTTTCTATATGTCATGTGAACTTTTGTAAACTTATGTAATCCTTACAATGAACCTATAAGGGAGTGATTACAATTATTGGCATCACAGAGGAAAACACTAAGGCAAAAAAGGTAAATAATATAAATACATATAACTTACATATGTATATATAAGTTATATATAACTTAAGTAATATATACATTAAGTTATATGTATTACTTAACTTTTGATATACATATTATATATAATATAAAAATATATTTTATATATATTATATATATTAGAGGCAGAGTCTAGCTGTGTTGCCCAAACTAAACACCAATTCCTGCCTGAGCTTTAAGTGTCCTCTCAACTCAGCCTCCAAAGTAGCTGGGGCTACAGGCGCACACCACCACTCACAGCTGCATCACTGTGTACCCCATAAGTATGTTCAATTATTATGTCAGTTAAAAAATAAAAACAAATAAATTGGAAATGCAAGAAAAAAACCTAACATGCTCAAATTTACACAGAAAGTGAATGAAGAAACTCAGAAACTGGCTCCACTGTCTGTGCTCTTAAAGGCTATTCTAATACTGAAAATGGAACTGACTTGTCACCTTCTTATTCTCAAGTACAGCAACCATTAAAATAAACAACATATAAATTCACATTTGCCAATGAATATCGACTTGCCCTACTAACATTCAGATTTTTCCTTTTTTAAAAAACTCAGTATATACCAAATAGAAAAACAAATTATGGTCTCATTTTCCAACAAGGCAAAAACTCTATTTAGTTGTGCATGTGTAATTTTAAACAGATTGGAGATTAGCTTTCTTATTTAGTTCTTGAAAATTTCACAAGACATGAGTTGAATTAAATCAATTTTGTTGACTTGGACATAGAAATTTACTTTTAACCACACACACAACACATATATGATTACCACTAATACTTCACAAACATACACAAATTTATTCGCAGGGAAATTTCCCATGTACTTTCTGAGGTCATCTTGTCAATAACACTCTTGAGCAGACAGTGAAGTTATTATCACCTCCTTTATATATAGGTAGAAACTGAAGTTCAAACAAAGAAAGGAACTTGTTTTCCAACGTCAACCGCTAAATGAGTTGCTGAGGCAATACTTAAGCTTCAGTGTTCGAGGTGCTAATTTACTCCCACAAAACTAGACATTTTCCAATACAAGTTATATAACCTCTAATCTTTTCATGACTTTATTTCTCTTTTTTTAGCTCACATATTTAAAATATATCTGGTGAGCTCATTGTGTTGATTTTATTTGCTCCAGTGGTCATACTTCACCCATAGATTTTTGTGCAGGATTTGGAAGTTATAAGATTTGAAGCACTTTACATTTTTGTTTTCCTGAAGACTCATTTTTTCCCCCCTTGCCTGCTATCAAAACCTCACATTAACCCTTCAAATTCAGATTTAAAATCTGCGGGATTTAGCTTATTTTTTCAACCTGATTGTAAGTACTTAGTATGACACAGGGGACACAAATAGTAATAAATTGTAATTTTGTATTTGTCACATCATAGAATCATTAAAGGTCATCTAACTCTAATGTTTACAAGCTTTTTTTTTTTCTTGATTGGTTTATCAAACAGGTTTCGTTCAGCTTCATGATTCCATGTCCTGTGGAATTTGCTTTTTCTTTGGTTATTCCTGTGGAAATGCCAAAGTGCTATGGAAATATGCTACTGATACTGTAATCCACTTAGCTGTTTATGTGTTCAGACAAATCCTTATGGGAGCAGACACTCAGTACACTGATTACAGTGATGTTATTCACATGCAGAAACTCAATAAGATTTTTGCCTTTCTTCATTCAAAAATTATTTCATCTCCTTATTAATATACTTTTGCATCTTATGTTACCCAGGATTGTTCAAAATTTTTCTGGAGAGAAGTAGAAGTGTTTGGCATTGACATTTTGTTGTAAAAATGAAAGATACACTGCATTAGGGAAGGGATGTCATAGCAATATGTACTAGTCCATGTTGGGGTTTATTTAATGTTCAGCATTATTGAGAGGAGATAATTAAGGACAATGTAGACCATTCAGACAAGTTTCTACCCTTGGGTAATGAACACAAAAGTCTCTTCTTTTTCTTTCTTTCCTAAAGCCTGTCACCAACGTATTTATAGCTCACCAAAAGTGAGTGACTCTGCTCTCTGAGCGAGTGGCTCATACTCTATACTGTGGAAAATGCTATTTATTATTGATTCTGCTATGCATATTCTATGGAATATAAAACCCTCTAAATTTTCTACTGGTGCCTTTGGCACAATGGAGAAGAGAATTTTTTAAAAGGAAAACATTGCCTCATCTATAATAAATTAATAACAACCCAATGTGGGATTTTTTTAAAGTAACTAAATGCATTGCAGCTATTTTTGAAGAGATTTTAAGTATATGCAAATACACAGCTCTAAAAATTTCAATTTGGGGATTAGCATTTTGATGCTTTTTCTCCCACAGGTTATGCTTGCCCTACCTAAAGTGTTTATACTTTCTCTGACATTCTGTATAGGAACAGATAGGAAATAATTAACTCTCATTTATAAAGTGTTTTATAGTTTACAATTGTGTATTTTAAAATGTACATCTATTTTCTCTTGTTATCTGCAGAAAAATATAACAGGATAGACTGTTATTAGTCCCATTTTCCAGAAGGTAAATTGAGTATGAGAAAAGCATGGGTCAGGCTGGACGCAGTGTCTCATGCCTGTAATCCCAGCACTTTGGAAAGCTGAGGTGAGTGGATTACCTGAGGTCAGGAGTTCGAGACCAGCCTGGCCAATATGATGAAACCCCCGTCTCTACTAAAAACACAAAAATAGTCAGGCGTGGTGAGGTAGGCCTGAAATCCCAGCTACTCAGGAGGCTGAGGTAGGAGAATCGCTTGAACCTGGGAGGTGGAGGTCACAGTGAGCCAAGATCATGCCACTGCACTCCAGCCTGGGCAACAGAGCAAGACTCCATGAAAAAAGAAAGAGAGAAAGAGAGAAAGAGAAAAAGAGAGAAAGAAAGAGAGAGAGAGAGAGAAAGAAAGAAAGAAGAAAGAAAGAAAGAAAGAAAGAAAGAAAGAAAGAAAGAAAGAAAGAGAGAGAGAGAGAGAGAGAGAGAGAGAGAGAGAGAGAGAGAGAAAGAAAGAAAGAAAGAAAGAAAGAAAGAAAGAAAGAAAGAAAGAAAGAAAGAAAGAAAGAAAGAAAGAAAGAAAGAGAAAGAAAGAAGGAAAGAAAGAAAGAAGGAAAGAATTGGTCAGCATGCTGTATATACTGCTTTGCCTCAAATTGAAGGAAGACTTCATATATATCCCATTCCCTTTGAGATTTCTTTTTCAGGCTTTAACTTCTATCTGCTTATTCCTTCCCTGCACAACATGTTCAGGCATATACTTCGTTCAACCCATCTGTTTCTTAAACTTGCCTTCTGATACTTTGCTGTTAGATTATTTCTGTGTCTCCTCACTCCACTGAATTTCTGGAACCCCATCACTACTCTTGGTCCTCAAAACGAGTGAGATAGAAAGTCAGAGATAAAGCAAGTAAAGAAGAAACTAGTTCTCTGTCTCCATGTTGTCTGTCTCTATCCTCAGAGTTATATCAAGAGAAAGTAGAACTACAGTATTCCTATATCTATATCTGCAGGGCAAGATAGGGGTTCTAAAGTCTTGGGGTTCTGACACATTTTTTGCATCTGATAGATGTGTTAATATTTGCAAGTCATATGAGCCATTCTGGTTCTCATTCTACTGAAAGGAAATGTTAATAATCCCTCATTTTCTGACAAAGCTATTATGAGGCACAAATGATCTGTGAAAGTAAGTATTTTTTTACTTTGTAAAGCTCTATATAAGGAAATATTAGCTATTGTAATTTTCATGATCATAGACTTCCCCAGAGCAATCAGTGGCCATTCCTTATTGCTAGTGTAAAAAAAATGTGAAGCCACAATGAACATTACGCTCCTCTGTGACAGGTAAGAACCTTCAACATAAATGCAGATATATGAGCAGTTTAATGTATCATTGTTTGCTTCAAAACAATTTCATGTTGAATCTATATCTCTTGTCATCTGATGGGCAAGATACACAAAAGTACAAAATCTGAAGTCATGAGCAAGCATTGGATCAACAAGCAATGATCTCTCTCATCATTATTCTATACTTTTAACCTCTGATTTACCTGTTGTCTCACCATTAATCAGGTAAGTCTTCTTGTTGTATTATTTCTTTGTCAGGCTTGGGCACAAGATTACTTAAGATGCCTGAGAATCTAAGCATCTTGAGTCAAGCTGTCCTTAATATATCAGGGGGTCAATCCTCAGGAGATCTTAACACCTCCCAGGGTGGTGCCCACGTCCTCAGCTAACTGCAAATTTACTAATCTCCAAAACTTCTGAACTTTTCCTTGAGTTAAAGTTCTCTTTCTTTCCAGACTTAAAATACCATCTTCAAGCCCCTTTCCATCTGGAACTCCTACCATCATCTCTTTAAGGTATTTTGTCACTTTGAATCAGGTTCTGTTTTTTTGTTTGTTTGTTTGTTTGTTTTTCATTTATACAGGCTACTAAGGGAGGAAAATAAAAATAACCTGATTGCCTTGTTGTAAAGGTAGAAGAGAGAAATGTAGGAAAGACAAAAAAAATTAAAGCGTCAACGACTACATGTATAATTAAGGACTAGAGTATAAATAATAAAAACACCAAATAAAGTTGCCTACCTGCCATCCTGGTTTGCAGAAAGGTGCTCACTAATATTTTGACTTGATGCTAAGTTCCCTAATTTTTATACCAAATTTTGCTTAGAATATCTGCTATAGAAAGAGGCTAGCATCACAGTCAGTTAGGTCAGCAGCATGCATGATAAAGTTCAGGGTAGGAGAGAAAAATTGAGAGAGAGAAGGAGAAAAAGAAAGAGAGAGAGAGAGGGATGGAAGGGAATAAAGTAGGTCAGTAAAAATATATGGAATATTGGTTATAAAGAACAGGTTCTGATTGATCTTCAAATAAGATGATTGAGGAATGCTTTTCTGTGGGCAAGGATGTTTCTATACATCCAATCTTTCAGTGAAATAATGGATAAGTAAAGATAAAATGTAAGAAAAAGTAATGTGCATCCAAGACACAGATAATTTTAAATGTTTAAGTTGTTTCCATTTATTTGGCATTACCAATTACACTGACTTAAACACCTACGAAATTTTCAGTGATTGAAATTTTGCCCCCATTTCAATCACTGATTGGAAAAATAGATTCTTGAAAGTGAAATTATTTAATCAGGTGAATGATTGTATTCATGACTCTCTGTATGTATGGTAAGAATGCTTCGTCATTGATTAATGTTTTAAGACTATTTTAGCAGACATTTTAAAGATATGAATTCACTTTACTCTCCAAATGTAATCTTTATGAAGAATCTGGAGGCCTCTGAAATTAGCCATATCGTATATTTACTTATATTTATTTCATTAGTCAGGATTATCCAGAGAAGCAGAACCGATGTGATATATAAGAATATATAAAAGAGGAAATACGTTATGGAAATTGGATTACTCAATTATGGAAGACCATAAGTCCCACAATCTGCCATGTGCAAGCCAGAGAACCAGAAAAGAAGGGCCAGGTTGGGGGTGCATTGTGAGTACCAAAATCTGAAGGCCCAAGAAGCAGGAGCTCTTATGTCCAAGTGCAGGAGAAGGTGAATTCCCCAGCATAAGGAGAGAGAACATTTACCTCCCCCTCACCTTTTGTTCTATCTGACCCTCAACTTAACGGATTAGACAATAACTGCCCACACTGATGAGGGTGGATCTTCTTTACTCGGTCTACTGTTTCAAATGCTAACCTCTTCCAGAAACATCCTCACAACCCATCAGAAATAATGTTCAAAGAGATATCTGGGCATCCTTTATCCCGGTCAAGTTGACACATAAAATTAACCATCATATTCCTCTTTTGTCCTCTTGGTCTTCTGAGTCAAATTGGATAAGCAGATTTCAGGATTACTGTCTTCTGACTTAGAATAAAATTCAATGTTCTCTCACTTGCTGATAATGTATTATGAGTAGAGATAGCATTAACTCTCAATTCTGAGTTGTAGCTCCCTGAGAAATATATAATTTCCAGTGATAGACTAGCTAGCTTTCTAACACCAAAGCTTATTGTACATTAGACCCTGGTTAATGTGCTTTGAAATGAAAATTAGAAAGTGTGAAGCCTAAATCTTTGGTAACAAACATGCAGTTTAGTTTATGCTACATGACTCAAATCCAATATCACGGTTTTCCAAAAATGGTGAATCTACTGACAGTCTGGAGATTAATTCAAATATATAGAAATTCTAATAATACCTTATGTCTAATTTTATCTTGCTTGGGTCTTCAGAAGGCCACCTGAGTTTCTCCAGTGACTCTGTCACACAGAAGGTGAAATAGCTGCTCTAAGCAGGTAGAACTCAACCTAAAAAACTCAAAAGACACTAAGAGTAAAGAAAAGACCAAATGGTCAATCCAAAGTTTACTTTAAGAATCAGAATCTGAAGTACTTTTATTCATGAAATTTGTTTCCTGAATATTACATGCTGCCTTAAATAAGAGAAGAAATTGTGCTCACATGCTGTGGAGGATTCTCAAAAAAGCATTGAACTTGTCAAAATATTTTATTTTTTTATCTGTTTGACTGTTCCCTGGTATTTTAGCCGTGAGGAATCACCTACTCTTGAAAATTCCTCACATGCAAAATTGGAATAGTTACCTCTTATTGTGAGAATTTAATATGGTAATATCTATAACAGTATTTTGAAATCTGTAAAGCACCTCAAGATTAAAGGAAACAAATATGCAGAAAATCCTTTGGAGTAAGTCAGGAGTCCAGCTCCCAGCCAAAAATCCTACATGTGATTTTCAGGCCCAACCATAAGTAATGACAAAGACTACCTGGCAGGACTCACAGGGGAAACTGGCTACATTATACCACACTTGGGGCACAGTCAGTTCATTACAGTCTGAAGGAAGTTGCAGTCAAGGACTCAGGCTTTCTTGGTCAGTCATGGACATGTTTTGGATGTGTGTGCCCTCCAAATCTCGTGTTGAAACATGATGCCCAGTGTTGGAGGTGGGGGCTGGTGGGAGGAATTTGGGTAATGGGGGCAGAACCTTCATGAATGTCTTGGTGTCATCCTTTTGGTAATAAGTGAGTTCTTGCTGCATTAATTCCTGCTATCATTTAAAAGATCATGGCACCTCCTCCCTTCTCACTTTTGCTCCCCCTCTTGCCATGAGACATGCCTGCTCTGTCTTCACCTTCTATTATGAGTCAAAGCTTCCTGAGGCCTCACCAGAAGCCAAGCTGATGCTGGTGCCATGCTAGTACAGACTGCAAAACTGTGAGCCAAATAAACCTCTTTCCTTTATAAATGACACAGCCTCAGGTATTCCTTTCTACCAATGCAAAAGGGACTATAACAGCCGTACTGTCATCGTATTAGTCTATTCTCATGCTGCTGATAAAGACATAACTGAGACTGGGAAATTTACAAAAGAAAGAGGTTTAATGGACTTTCGGTTTCACGTTGCTGGAGAGGCCTCACAATCACGGCAGAAGGTGAAAGACACATCTCACATGGTGGAAGGCAAGAGAAGAGAGCTTGTGCATGGAAACTCCCCCTTATATAGTCATCAGATCTTGTGAGACTTATTCACTATCATGAGAACAGCATAGGAAAGACCTGGCCCCATGATTCAATTACCTCCCACCAGGTCCATCTTACAATAAATGGAAATTCAACATGAGATTTGGGTGGGGACACAGCCAAGCCATATCATTCCATCCTTAGCCCCTTCAAATCTCAGGTCTTCACATTTCAAAACCAATCATGCCTTCCTAACAGTCCCCCAAAGTGGTAACTAATTTCAGCACTAATTCAAAAGTCCGTAGTCCAAAGTCTCATCTGAGACAAGGCAAGTCCCTTCCACTTATGAGCCTGTAAAATCGAAAGTTAGTAACTTCCTAGATACAAAGTGGGTACAGTCACTGGGTAAATACAGCCTTTCCAAATGGGAGAAATTGACCAAAACAAAGGGACCACAGGCCCCATGCAAGTAGAAAATTCAGCAGGGCAGTAAAATCTTAAAGCTCCAATATGATCTCCTTTGACTCCATGTCTCACATCCAGATCATGCCGATACAAGAGGTAGGTTCCCATGGTCTTGAAGAGCTCCACCCCTGTGGCTTTGCAGGGTACCACCTCCCTTCTGGCCTCTTTGCTGGACTGGTATTGAGTGTCTGTGGCTTTTCTAGGTGCATGGTGCAAGTTGTCAGTAGATCTACCATTCTGGGTTCTGGAGGGTGGTGGCCCTCTTCTCACAGTTCCTCTAGGTGGTGCACTAGTAGGGACTCTATGTGGGGGCTTGACCCCACATTTCTCTTCCGCACTTCCCTAGCAGAGTTTTTCCATGAGGGCCCCACCCCTGAGGCAAACTTCTGCCTGGGCAGATATCCAGGTGTTTCCGTACATCTTCTGAAATCAAGGCAGAGATACCCAAACCTCAGTTATTGACTTCTGTGCACCCATAAGCTCAACTCCACGTGGAATTTGCCAAGGTTTGGGGCTTGTACTTACTGAAGCCACAGCCTGAGCTGTACCTTGGCCTCTTTTAGTCATGGCTAGAGCAGCTGGGACACAGAGCACCAAGTTCCTGGACTGCACACAGCACAGGGACCCTGGGCCTGGCCAAAGAAAGCATTTTTTTCCTTGACCTCCAGGCCTATGATGGAAGGGGCTACTGTGAATACCTCTGACATGCCCTGCAGGAATCTTCCCCCTTTGCCTGAGGATTAACACTGGGCTCCTTTTTAGTTATGCAAATTTCTGTAATGGCTTGAATTTCTTTTCAGAAAATGGGATTTTCTTTTCTATTGCATTGTCAGGTTGTAAGTTTTCCGAGCTTTTATGCTCTGTTTTCCCTTTAAAATGGAATGCCTTTAACAGCACCCAAGTCACCTCCTTTTCTTTCTTTCTATTTTTTTATTTTTTTATTTTTATTTTTGAGAAAGAGTCTCGCACTGTCACACAAGCTGGAGTGCAGTGGCACAATTTCCGCTCACTGCAACCTCTGCCTCCTGGGTTCAAGCCATTCTCCTGCCTCAGCCTCCCAAGTAGCTGAAATTACAGGTGCCCACCACCATGCCTGTCTAATTTTTTGTATTTTTAGTAGAGATGGGGTTTCTCTATGTTGGTCAGGCTGGTCTTGAACTCCTGCCAAGTCACCTCTTGAATGCTTTGCTGCTTAGAAATTTCCTCCACCAGAATTTCTTCTGCCCTAAATCATCTTTCAATTTCGAAGTTCCACAAATCTCTAGGGCAGGAGCAAAATGCCACCAGTCTCCTTGCTAAAACATAACAAGAGTAACCTTTGCTGCAGTTCCCAACAAAGTATCTCATCTCCATCTGAGACCACCTCAGCCTGGATTTCATTGTCCACATCATTTTCAGCATTTTGGTCAAAGCCATTCAACAAGTCTCTAGGGAGTTCCAAACTTTCCCACATTTTTCTATCTTCTGAGCCCTCCAAACTGTTCCAAACCCTGCCTGTTACCCATTTCCAAAGTCACTTCCAGGTTTAGGGGTGTCTTTTCAGCAGCATTTCACTCTACTGGTACCAACTTACTGTATTATTTCACTTTCATGCTGCTGATAAAGACATTCCTGAGACTGGGCAATTTACAAAAGAAAGAGGTTTAATGGACTTACAGTTCCACATGGCTAGGGAGGCCTCACAATCATGGTTGAAGGTGAAAGGCACATATCACATGGCAGCAGAAAAAAAAAGAGAACTTGTACAGGGAAACTCCCCCTTAAATAGTCATCAGATCTTGTGAGACTTATTCACTATCATGAGAACAGCATAGGAAAGGCCTGCCCCCATGATTCAGTGACCTCCCACTGGGTCCCTCTCACAACACATGGGAATTCAAAATGAAATTTGGGTGGGGACACAGTCAAACCCTATCAGTCATGTATTTATTTTTTCTTCAGTATCTCTACTCCAGGAACCCCCACTTGGATGTCTCCTTATGGGGGGAAGCTTGAAGACACTTTTCTCCACTGTGACTCTGTACTCAGTATCATTCCATTCTTAGCTTTCCTCCCTCTCCGTCTCTCTGGCCTGGGCTAGAACTTTCTCTTTTGGGCTAGTCTTTCTCTTTTGCCCATGACTCCACATCTGGGCTTTTTGGTGAGTCAGATTAGAATTCCAACAGAGGGTTGTGCACCTTATGAAGAATATGATCTAACTAAAAATGCTAGTTTAAATGCAGAATCATAGTCTCTTGAACTCTGTAAAACTGGATAATTTTATAAATTATTTTTCCATTGCCTATTTTCTATGTAATCATGAGTTCACCACTTATTGCCTATTCAAAATAATTTCATGAAGCTCTTTATTCAGAATTTCTTGTTTTATTCTGTAGATGTTTAGAATGTTTATATTTTCTTTTGACATTATCTGCTTCTTTTTGATATTGTTTTCATCTGTGACTTTAATATAGTTTCCTTTACAGCTTTGCTACTTTGAAGCATTTTCAATCAATTTTTGGCTTTATGGGATTTCTTCATTTTTAAAAAGAATAAATTTAATGTAAAATATTTATCTAATCCTTTTCCATCTATTAGCCCATTGGGTATATGTTTTATTCTCTGGTATAAATGTCATAGTTCTTTTATGTTTTTTCCTCTTTTTTATTAAGATTAAATTAACATATGGTAAAATTAACCATTTTAAAGGACACAATTCAGTGGCATTTAATATAATTACAATTTTGTACCACTCCCTCTCTCCCTAATTCCAAAACAGTTTCACCATCTCAAAAGAAAACCTGTACAAACTAAGCAGTCACTCCTCATATGTGGTATGTGTCTGTCTTCTTTCACTTAGCACATGGTTTTTAAGGTTCATCCATATTGTAACATAATCAGTACTTTAGTCCTTTTTATAGCTGAATAATATTTCATTTTGTGAACTTTCCACAATTTGCTTATCCATTAATTCATTGATGGACATGGAAGTTGTTTCTGTTTTTTGGCTATTATAAATAATGTGAACATGTCATTATATGTATTTTTCAGTTTTCTTTTTCAGTTATTTTGGATATATTCATGGTAGTGGAATTACTGAGTCATATGGTAATTCTAAGCTTAACTTTTTGAGGAACCTCCAAAATGTTTTCCACAGAGGCTGCAATATTTTATATTCCCACCAGCAATGTACAGGTTTTCTAATTTCTCTATATCCTGGCAAACATTTGTATTTCCCTTTTATTTTTTATTTATCACAATTCCAGTGGGTGAAAAGAGGTGTCTCATTGTGGGTTTGATCTGCATTTCCCTAATGACTAATTACATTGAGTATCTTGTCATGTGTTTGTTGGCTTGCTGATTCTTCTTGAAGAAATGTCTATTCAAATCTTTGGCCCATTTTTTTTAATTGGGTTGTCTTTTTGTTATTGAGCTGTAAACATTCTTTAAATATTATGGATATTAGATATTTATCATATATATAATCTGAAGATATATGATTTGCAGATATTTCTTCCATTGTGTAAATCTTTTTATTTTTTAAACAATATCCTTTGAAGCACAAGGTTTTTAATTTTGATGTAGTACAACTTATTTATTCTCCTCTTTCTTGCTCTATGATGTACTTGTTTTTTTTAACTTCAATTTAGTTGGTTTCCTGGTACCACATTTTCACACTTTGAAACAATAGTTGTTTATTTCTTTCATTTTTTTTTTTTAACCACAGCAACCACATTTTTTTTGTTTTCCTAATTAACTTTTTCACCTATGTTCTGTCTTTTCCTTTTTTTTTTTTTAATTTTTATCATCATCCTCTTGTTATTTTGTCTAACCAAGGTCCATGTAACTGTTTCATTTTTAAAAGAATCACCTTATTCACAGTATTTAAATCTGTGTTATTCAGAATAATTCATGACAGGAAACTAGAATCATCACAAGTTTAAAGAGGACTGTGAACTTACTTCCTCTTGGTTGTTTTTATTCTCCTCTCCTTCATGAGTTGAAGTGACATGAGTGCTGAATGAGGGAGGAAGGGAAGTGAGGAAAAAGGAAGGACAAAGGTAGTAAATACTCACCACTAATAATGTGGTGCCCAAAGGACTTTAACCAATATATCCTAAAGCACCAAACTGATGACAATACCTTCGAATCCCAATTTATTTCAAAAAGTTCTTTAGGGCAGCTAATTAGTTTAGAAGGACAAAAGGCAGTATGGGACTATAATAGAACGGAATGGGCTTTTAAAAGCTGGCTTTGAAACCTGGCTCTGCTCCTTAGAAATAGGGTGCTCTGGCACACTTTTTCTTAACCTTTCTGGTCCTCAGTTCTTTTGGCGGTTTTTTTTTTTTAATTTCTTCTCAGTTCTGGCATTTTATAAGGACACAACAAAATCATAATTGTGAAGCTCTGCATGTGGTACTTACCAAATGTTAATTTCATTTTATTATTTTAAAATTCCAATGCAAAAGGAAAGATCAAGTTATAATGTTATAGTCATAACTTTGTTGTCAGAAATATTTATATTATATTTCTCAAAGAGTTGATCATAGAACTTTAAAAAACAAAATGTTTAACTCTCTACAAATGACAGGGAAGCATAGGGTAACCTGTAAAAACAACATTTAATACACGGAATAACCAAATAAATTTGCCTAGTCATTTTAAAGCTGTTTACTCTCTTACTTCATCTTCATTTTCTGAGCAAAAATTTAGAACATTTCTCAGCTGTAAAACAGAAACAGGAACGAGAACACTCTTAGATCTCACATTATGATATAAGAGACAAGGAAAACAAGTACAGAGAGGCGGGAGCTATCCAAATGGGGAAATTAAAGGTGACTGGAGTCATAAAATATTAAAACATGGTTTAATCAGCAGTGAGATATGTGAGTGAGCTTAATTAGGAATACATATTATTATTTGACTTTAAAGTACAAAATTAAAAATTAAAGCAATCTTACAGGATACGTAATCAGTGAGGAATAGTATGTTGGAAAATGAGTCTGATGTTATAATTGGTGTGCGCAATTAAAATTAATTAATTTTAGTTAGCATCCATGCATGCAAATATGAAATCAACAAATTTTAAATATTAAACTCATAATTATAGTGACACTGGTATGTTGATACCAAGAAATGAGAGACTGCTCTATGGCATGTAGTCGCCTCTGCTGTAATGCACTGCTTCTGATCAAATCAGGGAGGCATCCCGTCTACAGGACAATTGTGATTATATAAAATGTGCCCACTTTTAAACTGATTTAAATTAAAATTCACAGTGATGTTTTGCCTGTGTTAAATGTTCTTTCCCATCACACCCTAAATGAAAAAGGGACTTAATTTTAATTAACACATCATTGCAGGTAGTCTAATATTAATGTTCACTAAGCCCTTTATAAGATTCATTAACAGCCATTTTGTGATGAAAGGACGTAGGAGACAGAAAGTTGGGAGGATCTTTTAGCTATTTCACTATTGATTTAACAAAATACTGAAAACTGAAGCACAATCCTTTAGGATTCCATAGTTAGGAAGGAGTGAAGTCATCCTAATATGTAAGGAGAGAGAGGAAAAGAGAGGGATGAGGGATACATCTCTCTCTCTCTCTCTCTCTCTCTCTGTCTCTCTCTGTGCATGTGTGTTTGTGTGTGTGCAGACATACAGATGTATAGATGCATAAAGAGAAAGCATTTTATGATGCAGGATTAATATTGGTAGACTTCAAAGAAATTGTCAAACAGGGCAAGAACCAGAGTATGAGCAAAACTATTGGAATGAATTTGAACTTATTATTTAAAATTGACGGCCGGGCGTGGTGGCTCACGCCTGTAATCCCAGCACCTTGGCAGGCGGAGGCGGGCAGATCACGAGGTCAGGAGATCGAGACCATCCTGGTTAACACGGTGAAACCCGGTCTCTACTGAAAATAGAAAAAAATTAGCCGGGCGTCGTGGCGGGCGCCTATAGTCCCAGTTACTCGGGAGGCTGAGGCAGGAGAATGGCGTGAACCCAGGAGGCGGAGCTTGCAGTGAGCCAAAATCGGGCCACTGCACTCCAACCTGGGCGACAGAGTGAGATTCCATCTCAAATAAAACAAAATTAAATTAAATTAAACTAAAATTAAAATAAAATTGACCACAGATCCATAGATTACACAAAAGATGATGAATCAATATCCTTGAACATCAAAACAGGTGACTGCTATTATATCTTATTAACCTTTCCCCAGCCAATACCAGCTTATAAAGACAATCTGAAATTTCTAGGCCATTCATCTATACCTTCTGCTGTGCTATGTCTGCTTCTACCATCCACTATACCTTTGATTCTGACATGTTCTCTTTGTTGCTAGACTGCATCTTCTTTGCCTTCCTTAAGTTAATTTTCACCTCTGGTCCAGTGGTGAAATGGTGCTTACAGCTCATGCCCCACTTGCTTAATGCTCCATGGATTATTTCAGGACTGGACAACCATATTTGAAGGCAGATGCCTTTCTCAAAAGGTGAACTTATGTCCCTCATTTTGTCAACCTCAGCAATATCTTCCCTCACTGCAGCCTTTCAGAAAGATACTGGGATGTAGAGGCACACAAGATAGAAGAGGGGAAAATAGGCACGGGAAAGGTTCTCAAGGGAAGACAGTAAGATTCATGTGGTCTTTCGAACGGCAGTCTATTTTATGGTCATCAGGAATACATTGATGGAGACCAAGGGGGTGTGAACTGAATTCCACACACATTGGATATCAGCTTCCATGGAAACATTTAGGATCTGGTTCTGTGTCATTGACCTTTTGACTTATGAGCTAGGTGTCAACACCAAATAGAAAATAAAAAAGGTAGGGGAAAATGATTGTCTATTCTACCCTGTTCCATAACCTATGTGTACTTTCTCTTAGACCATCATACTTACCCTACTCAAAAAGCAAGCAGTTTGGTTTTAAAAATATGTTTATTTCTTTAAAACTGTAGTAGTATTGGACTTGGTCTTGCTGCATATTTTTAGCAGTTGCCTGTGGCACAGATGCACTTCATTCAGGCCCTTTACATCTTGGACTTGGCTCTTCCTCACGGATTTGGAAGGCTGTCATAGCTTCAAAATCCACCTTTCCTTCAAGTAAAGAATTTCTATTCAGAAACTTTTGAGTTTCCATAACTCACCTTCAATTTATCTAGTGTGGAAAAGAATTTGAACCTCATGGCATGGGTATGAGGGATTATGAGGGGTAGAAATGAAGTGTTTCTGTGGGAGACATGGCTGCCTGAAATAAACACAGAGAGAATGTCTTCTTGGAACTTCACTTCTCTGTGCCATAGTAATAGTCAGGACTCTCTCTATCAAGAGAGAGAGAGGGGCTTCTAGCCAACACAAAAAGGAATCTACGAAAACTTCTAGAGCTATCAGTGAATTCATTAAGTTCACAGGACACAAGACCGATACACAAAACTCAATTGTGTTTCTATAAGCTAGCAACGAACACCTAAAAACTGAAATTTTAAATATACCATTTACAGTAGGTCCAAAAAAGTGATTTTCCTAGGTATAAATCTAAGAAAACATGTATTTCTGTGATGAAAACTACAAAATACTGATAAAAAAAATAAAGATTTAAATAAAGGGAGAGACATACTGTGTTCAGGGATTAGAAAACTTAACATATAGTAAAATATGTCAATTATTCCCCAATTGACATACAAATTTGACACAATTGCTATAAAATCTATATATTATTTTATTTGACTTAGAGGCAAGATTATTTTAAAATTTAAATAAATTGGCAAGGAAGTAAAATAGCAAAAGTTCTAAAAAAGAATAAAATAGGAGAAACAATGCTACTTGATTTCAACTTTATTGTAAGACTACAGTAATCAAGATTTCATGATTGAAGGGATAGACAACATGGTCAATGGAAAATAATTGAATATCTAAAAAATAGCTTTATGCAAGTATGGATAACTCATTTTTTAAGAGCTTCATTGAGATATAGTGCAATACTTAACAATTCACCCATTAAAATAGACAGCACAATTGGTTTTAGAATATTCACAGATGTGTGCAACCAGCATCACAACCAGTTTCATAACATTTTAATAACCTCACAAGGAAACTCTGTAACCTTTAATTATACCCTCTATTCCCATTTCCCCCACCCTAAGCAACCACTAATCTATTTTCTATCTCTGTGAATTTGCCTATTCTGGGCACTTCACATAAATGGAATGGGATCTTTTGTGACTGGCTTCTTTTACTTAGCATAATGTCGTCAAGTTTCATTCACCGTGTACCAAGTATCAATATTTCATTTTTTATGATCAAATAGTGTTTTATTGTATAGATATCCCACATTTTGTGTATGTATTCATCAGTAGATGACAATTGGGCTGTATAGCTAACTGATTTTTTACTTCAATGCTGAATTCAACATTGGACAGATAGTCTTTTCAACAAAGGATATTGAATCTTTTAGTCTTTTTGGGTTATTATAACTTATTATAACAAAATACCTCAGATGAGGTAATTTATAAACAATAGAACTTTACTGGTCACAGTTCTGGAGGCTGTGGAGTCCCAGATCAGGACGAGCAGATTCAGTGTCTGGTGAGGACCCCTTCTCTACACTTGGTGCCTTCTATTTCTTCACATGGCAGAAGGGCAAACAGGTTTCTTTGGACCTCTTTTATAAGGACATTAATTTATGATAGCAGAGTCCTTATAACCAAATTACCTCCCAAAGGCCGTATCTTCTTATTACTTTGGTGATTAGGTTTCAACATATAAATTTGGGGGAGATGGCACAAACATTCAGATCATAGCAGCCATAGCCAAAATGATGAACTTCATTTTAAACTTCACAATGGATAAAAATTAAACAGATTAACTCATTGATTTAAAGATTAAACATAATACTATGAAACTTTTAGAAGAAAACACAGAAGAAAAATCTTCAGGACATAAGGCTTGCTGAAACATTTTTAGACATGACACTAACAGCATGATCTATAAAATAAAAACTTGGGAAATTGGATTTCCTCAAAATTAAATATTTTTCTCTGCAAAGGACCCTTTAGGATAATAAAGATAAGAGACAGATTAGGAGAAAATATTTGTAAACCTGGACTCACCTACAATATATATAAATTAGTCTTCTCAAAAGTTACCATTAAAAAGCAAACAATCTAATTAGATGATGAAAAAAAGACAGAGACATTTCACTGAATAAGATACACAGTTGGGAAATAAGCATATGAAAGGATGGTTAATTTCACTAGTCAATTTCTAGTTTAGACAAGTGTTTTCTACAGTCTTTAAAGGTAAGAAAAACTAGATGTAAGCTTAAAATTAAGCTTACGTCTACATGAACAATCAAATTTACCAAAAGTATTTCTGAAACCATTGACATCACTTCTTTTTTTCTGACTATTTAAGAAAGCACGTTGGCCAGGTATGGTGGCTCTTGCCGGTAATCCCAGCAGTTTGCGAGGCAGAGATAGGCAGATCACTTGAGCCCAGTAGTCAGAGGCCAGGCTAGACAACATGGTGAAACTCTATCTCTACAAAAAATACAAAAATTAGGGGAATAGGTGGAAGGATAGGAAGTTGAATTTGCAGTAAGCCATGATCGGCCACAGAAAGAAAGAAAGGGGGAATAAAAGAAAGAGGGAAAGGAAGGAAGGAAGGAAGGAAGGAAGGAAGGAAGGAAGGAAGGAAGGAAGGAAGGAAGGAAGGAAGGAAGGGAGAGAAAGAGAGAGAAAGAAAAAGAAAGAAAGAAGAAAGAAGAATGAAAAGGAGAAGAAAAGGAAAGAAAGAGAAAGAAAGAAAGAAAGAAAAAGAAATAAGGAAAGAAAGAAAGAAAAAGAGAAAGAAAGAAAGAAAAGAAAAGAGGAAAGAGAAGAAAAGAAAAAAGAAAGAAAGAGAAAGAAAGGAGGGAGGGAATTCAATGCTGAATTCAACAATGGACAGATAGTCTCTTCAACAAAGGATGTTGAAGCTTTTAGTCTGTTTGGGCTATTATAACCTATTATAACAAGATACCTCAGATGAGGTAATTTATAAACAATAGAACTTTTTTGGGCACAGTTCTGGAGGCTGTGGAGTCCAAGATCAGGGCAAGCAGCGAGGGAGGGAAAGAAAACACGCTTACATCTGCCATTTTTACAATTGAGTTTTATAGGACTAGGGGCTACCAGAGCAATTTTAAAACATGGGTATATTGTGTAGTGGTGAAGCTTTGGCTTTTAGTATACACGTCACCCAGATAGTGTACACTGTACCTAATAAGTAATTTTTCATCTTTCGCTATATGGATTTTTCTATGGAGAAGAAATTTAACAGCAAAATTTCATGGTGAACATAATTTGGTATAAACTAGTTCCAGTGGTCCCTGAACCTATGCTTCTGTAGTATGTTTCCCACATAGTTGTCCTAATTCATTTCTTCAAATGCTTTAGGAAATGTTAATTAACAAACCTAAAATTCCTTAGAGTAATACAACATTTAGGTAGAAGGATTAGCTTCTCCCTGGAAGTTTTGTAAGGCCTCTAGAGCTGTTTTTTTGTTTCTTTATTTGTTTTGTTTTTTTTCCCCCAAACATTTCTATCTTGAAGTAAATATTTGAATGGCCAGTATCAGCTCTTTTACTCTGAGGTCAGGATCAAGAACCATCCAAGTCACTGTCATTAGGGTTTACTTGCAGCAACTATGACTAAGATTACTAAAATTCAGCAATGTTCCTATACTTCCAGGGAGTGACCTTCTTTACTTTTGTGAAGATGAGACATCACAAATCAGGTCCCAACATACTTTCCTGAATGGACTTCGTCAGTATTGTTTCCAACAGATAAAGTGCAGTTGTTTAGATAGAATTTACCTTAAAGTTTTTCATTTTTGACAACATCATGGTTACCAGTAAGATTGCTAACTTAGATATAAAAATGAAATAAGTTATGCCCTACATAAATTATGCACAATAGAAAAGCATAACTTTTGGGGTTATCTTTTCTGCCAGACAGAAAAAAAATCATGATTATTATTGTTTTGTTTTGTTTTCCTTTTTGATTTTACAAATTAACATCCAAATTTACAGGCTTCTAAAACATCTGGGCTCAAATCAGTTGTGCCTAGTGAAATGAGGAAACTTACATTCTTAAGAGGCTTACAATCTTTGTTGGGCTTATTGGAAACTCTGGCACAATATTAAATAGTCACATAATTATCATTTTGCCTTACTTTCAATTTACCTTGAGCACAGTCTCTAACCAGTATGTTTTCATGTTTTTAAAATGTATGTAACTCATGCCTCCCATATATATCTTTGTGTCTTGTTCTTCTGCTCAATATTGTGTTTGTGTCATCTACATTGTTGCTTAAACTCCAATATTTTTATTTCATTTGATTGCTGAATTGTATTCCATTGTACAGATATGATATATTTCTCATTGTACTGATGAACAAGTTTAGAGTCTTTTCAATGTAAATTTTTATATACATATGTATTAGTTATCTATTACTGCACAATAAATTACCACTTGTGCCTATTGCATTGGTTTAGAAACAAGCAACAAGGCCAGGGTTCACTCAAAGGGAGGGGATGACACAAGCACATGAATAACAAGAGGTTGACCTTTCTAGAGGATCCCTAGAACCACATGTTATACCCATGTTTTAAATAAATGGAATCTCATTTTTCAAATTTTCTCTGCAAGATTTAAGCCTGAATAATAGTTCTGCAGTAGGAACTTTGCTTAGCAGTGAAGTCAATTTCTAATCCTCTTAAATATACTGCAAGTATTACTACCCTCCTTTTACAATTTTAGGACATGTAGCTCAGCAGGTTTAAGTGATTTGCCTATGGAAATTCTACTGTGTGGGAGAGCACATACTGCATGCTTCAAAACCAAGCTATCAGCATGCTGTTGAAATATAATCATGGTAAGCATTGATGAAAATAGAAAATAAATATTGCTGTTGCCCATCTTAATTATGATGGTCACCCCCTATCTCGGTCAAACATAAGACAAAAAAAGCATTGATGATAATAGAAAATAAATATTGCTGTTGCCCATCTTAATTATGATGGTCACCGCCTATCTCTGCCAAACATAAGATAAAATCAAATGACTTTTCCCTAGACTTTATACTAGATGTGTTCACAAGGGTAAAAAGTGTCAGTGTAGCTGCAATTCACATTGCCATATATGAGTAATTCTATGATCTTTTGATTCTTTGAATTATCTGCCTAGAACCTATACTTCAATAATATGAAGGTATTACTAGCCAATATTACTGTATTGATGTTATTTACTACAAAGAATAATGCTGCTAGTTTTGAGTAGCATTTGGCCAATCTAGGTGCAGACAGTGTTGGCAATTAATTTCATCAAACATTTGGACAGAAAAGTAAACTGTTTATCATTGTATTTTTAAAGTTAGAATAGAGATAAAATCTCCTTTTTAGTTTGTTTTTGTTTTCTGTTTTAAGTTGTAGATATTCTTCTTACATAGGTATTCTATGAAAAATGGCATGGGAGAATCTGGAATTCACAACCATGTCTAGCATTACCCACCATATTTTATTCCTGATGGAAGGCCACAAAAGATTGGATATAGATTTGATAATGTATAAATACATATACTGTAGAATGTTTTTCCAGCTCTTGGCATCTCTTCCTTGAGCAATTTTAATAACCTCCTAGCTGTATTCTTTGTATTCTTATTCCTCCAATTATTTACTCATTCAATGAATATTTATTATCCTCCAAGGTGCTTGCTTCCAAACATCTTTTTAAAATGCATATCTGATCATGTCACTTCTCTGCATGATTCTTTATCATCTTTAGGATGTAGTCCAGAGAGTATAACAGAAGGCTTTAGACCTACCTGTCCACCCCATCTGCTATTGTAAACACATAATGGTTGGAGCATATCAAACAACTTGTCTACCTCAACCACTTTATTTTTCTATTTTTTAAATTGTCATACACTTCTTTTTTTTTTTAACCTTATAAACACTCTTATTGTATTTTAAATCTCAGATTAAAACCTTCTTTTCTTTCCTTTCCTGCTTGTTCACATAGCATTTTGTATGTAACTCTATTCAGACTTTATAATTGTTCAATTTGTATATATTTTTTAATAAAGAAATACTCATGAACAACTTACCACCCAAAAGATTTAAATAGCAAATATAAGCCAGGATAATCACTGAGGGACTTACTAGGGCATCCGTTAATAATGTGGAAGTTCTAAATGTCCTCACATAAATCATTTGGGCTCCAAAAAATCTTGCACCTATTGTGTAGCAACAGTGCAATTCCCTTTGACAAACGGAACCATTCACCTCGGACTTCTACTATGAGTAACAGTTCAATAGCATAAGAAGACCAAATTGGCAGATTAACATTCTCAGATTTCAATTTTTGGGGGGACCATGGATATGTTCTCTGATAAAAATGTTCCTCTCTTAGGAAGTAGGCACTAGGAACTCTAAATTAACCAAGTTCATGGATTTAGGAAACGAAACAAAAATTCTGTAAATTCATTGTAAGATGAGTGGGGTCACTCCTGCATCAACCCTGAATATGTGGATTCATATATGCTTACTATGTGGAATTTATCATATATTTGTCACTCTTTTAAAGAATATTCCACATTCTTTAAATAGAATCCCAGTCTTACATGGTGGTATCTCTCAGCTGGTACTAGAACTTTCCTTCAGTAGGCCATTTCACCATTGTAGAAAGTCAATTGCCTTTGGATGATGGGACACATGGTAGATCAATAAATGCCAAAGGTCTTAAGCTTCTTGCCTACTTCCATTGTAAAATGATGTTGTCCACCATTGTGAAAGAGTGGAGGGTACTACTGAGCATCATTCTGTGGCAGAGATTAAGTCATTCTGTCAGGGTAAGATGGGGCTGATGAAAAAATCACGCACAAGAAATACAAATTTGCATTCAGAATACATACCTATTTCTATAAGGACAGATTCCTATTCTCTGCAGTATGGAAAAGGTCCAATGTAATCAATCTATCACTAGGTGGCTGGCTGATTCCTCCTCTTCCCTCATCATTCCTGGGAAAAGTGCCATATCAGTGCTTAGACTTGACCTATGTTATTGGCAATTTGGATACTCAGCAGGTGTAGCAGTCAGATCAGCTATGGTGGAGGGGGATTTCACGTTGTTGAACCTACATGAAGCCTTCCTGGCTGCCAAAATGGACACTTTGTTCATAAGTCCATTAAGTAAACATTGAGCTGACTGAGAAAAGAAGTTTACTGACAACCCCAGGATAAAGTCCTCTTGTTCACCTGGTTATTTACAGCCTGAACCACAGTGAATGCAACCTGTGAGTCTTTTTATGGTGCACAAATATATACTTATTATATTTCCATTCTAAGAGGAACATGTACATACTCCTTCCTTCAACTTCCCAGGCACTAATTTTCCAATCTTATTCAGTAACTATGGAGGTGCAAATCAGGTTTAACTCTTTAGATCTAGGATTTATCTGATTACATAGATCAAATAATATCTTAGAAGGCTACTTATTTATTTTTCTTCCTATAGGCCCTGTGAAAAATTAGTCACTGTCACATATTCCTGAATGTAAAAATACTTTGATTACTACTCTCTCCTTGTGGATTATTGCAGTAATGGCAGCCACCTGGCCAGGAGTGATTAAGTGCCACTGTCTGGCATTTGCCACTTAAGGATCATATTATTCTCAGTAAAATATGGAACTCAAATTTGTAATGATGAAAGGTAAGCCCCATTTATACCTAGATTGAAGCAACTACAGAAGACAACCAACTACCATAGAGGTTTACGAAAGATGCTGGTATTCCCTTCATGAAAATTTTTCATAATGCCTTAGTAAAGAGAGTTTTCTCCAAACTCCCTGACAGGTGGGTCTATTCCAACATTCCTACTGTCTTGTGTATTCTAATTTCTTTCTCTGTTTTATACTAGAGAAGTTCTGGTCTCTCAGTCTTGTTCAGTATACCGAGAAAACTTATAGATTCACTCCCAGATCCTGAATCCCTGGTCTAACACACTGAAGATCTAACTTCCACCAATGTTCCCCGGATTCCTCCCGGAGCTGGATATAATTTTTTCTCTGCTTCTCCTCCAATCACTTTTTAACTCTGAGCTGCATCAAATCCCTGTTCTTCAGTGACTAAAAATGTTATGAAACTTTAGCCCTAACCTGGGAAGAGGAAGAAAAGGAGGGAGAGGAAGAGGAGGAGGAGGAGGAGGGAGAAGAGTTGTCTCTAAAGTAGAAAATCTCTATCAAACATGTCAAAGGTGGGGGACCTAAGCAGCTGACAGCATTGCTAAGAGCGAGGAGCTGGAACAAGAAGGAGTGAGATCCATTTTAAAGACAAGAGTCCTGTGAGAAAGAACAAACCCATACTCGGACCTAAGAAACCAGATTCCAAGAAATAAGGAGCCAGGAACTGTCTGACTGCGGTGATCAAGAGAGGGCCTGTGAGACCACCATGCAGAGTGGGCCTTCCTTGGGCTGTGTTGTGGTCATGGGGTGTACCTCTACCTTGCCCCTTCCATCTGAGTCTAAATAGAATGGGAGTGTGGTGGAGAAAGTGACAAAAGATCCTCTTACTCAGAACTCTCCCATGTGAGGAGGCCCTGGTGAGAAGAGCCTGACTTCAGGGAAACAATAAAGTTTGCTGTGTCAGGACCCTTCCTGCTCTTCTTCCCTGAAGCCATCCTTCTCACCAACTGCAAAAGCCCACGTGCAGAAGACAGCTGTGAACCAGCACAGCTGGGTCCTGAGATCCCATCTGCCACCCTGCCCCCAGTTCTGATCTGAGGCTGCTGTGTCCCAGCCAGACTTCAGCTGGGTTCTGCTCTGCTCTTCCACCTTCCTACTTTTTGGCACCCTAAGCCCCAACTTTGAGGGAAGAACCAAATGTCTCAGCTTCTTGCCCAGCCTCAACCTTTGCCCTCTGCTAAGCTGTGTGTCAGGCCTGGCTAGAAGGAGGAAACAATGACAACAACAACAAATGTAGGCAGTTAAGTCACTTTGTGGTACAGGAAGCAATGGCCCGGGGTGAAATAGCATCTTCTGGTGAAATACTTGCCCTGGGTAAGATCATTAAAATGTCTTCATGCAATACAGTATATGATTAGTTTTCTACATAACATGGAGGGATTGCTTCTGCTGGAAAAGGAGATTGAGGAGGATTTGCAGTTCAAAGTTCTCGACTTCATTTGTTGAAATGTTCCCATCTTAAATATCAGGGTCACCGTTTATTCCCAATCAATATCTTAACTTTAGCATAAGACCCTTAGCAAAGGCAGTGGACACACACACACACACATACATACACATACATATATGTATATAGTATGTGTGGAAGAGAGAGATTCTGAACGAGAGAGAGAGAGATTGTGAATACTGATTCAGAACAATGCACAATATATTACTGTCAACTTAATCTTTTCATAGGGAAAAGAGGAGAATGGTATTTTGATTTACAATAAAAAATAAAACTGGGAGGGAAAATCTTTTCAAAGAGTGGAAGATGGAGGCAGAAGTGGTTTGTGTTATTAGGGAAATGGTCTTGTAAGAAGTTAATGACGAATTGCATGTATTATATGCCCCTTTCCTACTCCTTATTCCAGAGAGAGATTTTTGCTGGTTATGCACATGAATTGGCATTTCATATCTATGTCACAAACAAGTCTCCACATCTGTCATATGTCAAACTCTTATGGTAATTTCTACAATTCATATGATATGTGTGAAGTCAATTCTGTCACCACTTTACTTTTTTACTTTGGGATTCTGCATCTTAAAATACTTTGCTATCACCAAGTTACATGTATTTCATCTCCCAAAATATTTTAATGCTACCATATAGTCACACAGTGTTACTTTTATTTGTACCTTCTCTTTAATCTATATCCATCTAACTGTCATCTGTCTACCTCTCTTTTTCAGCCTACATGAGCAGTAGTCGGTCTAACTTCATGTCAACACTAATGTATAAATAACATTAATTTAACGACTTCCCTAAATTTTTAATAATTTGAAATTTCACTTTTATAATTAATTAAATTTCTATAAACTAGTGGGCCTAATTCTGAACTCAATTATGTTCTATGTATCTGTTTTTTTTTTTTTCACTAATACTTTTAGTTCCTATATACGATTGTAGTACGTTTAAAAGCCTGAAAGACCAACCCTATCTCTTATCATTTTATCATGGTAAGAGTATGCTTTTTGACATCTCCAACATAAATTATCCCAGGATGTTCTTGACTTTTTAAAACATTTTATTGGGACTTTGAATTAAACTGAACATTAAAATTCACTTGGTGGGGGTGGGGGGATAATTGACATCCCTAACTGTATCCTAACCCTAATCCTAAATAACAATAGTGACTATTTGCAACCAGAAATATGCTACGTCTTTCTATTTTTGCTAATCTCTTTCATTAAAGGGTCCTTACTTTTATGACAGACACTTCATATTTATAATTAAGTCATTTCTGAATTGGCCAAGATTTTAGTTTTACTCCGAATGGCTCAGTTTTTCCAGTTCAATTTTCCAATGTAGCTGGCATCCAGGATTTGATTCATTTACGTTGGCCTTTTTGTTTCCACCTACATCCCTAAATGAGTGTATTTTCTATGTAGAAAATCATATTAATTGAAGTAAGTGACTTTTTTCTTCTCCAGTGTTTAATACTATTTATTATCTTGCTATTTTTATACTCTTCATTGCAATTTAAAAAGGTACTTGTAATAGGAATTTTTGTTATATTTCTCCTCATTTGAATTTGGTCAGAATGTATGCACTTTAATCTTTGTCTATCTACCTATCTGTCATTTTAGCATTAAATTTTTATTTTAATAAATTTCTAGTAGAAAATGTTTTTGATATTAGGAAATATATAAAATTCCCTTTTTTAGCTAGTAAAATAAATTTTGGCTACATATGTCAAACGTTTAATTTCTTTTGGCCTCTGATTGAAATCATTATATGCTTCAGTTTCTCCGACTCTGTTAAAGTATTAGAATAGCTTAATATTTGCTGAAATTAAACTACCTTTGCATTCCTAAAATAAATCCTGCTTGACATAGTAATCCTTAAATATACTTACAGATTTGTTGATTAGAGGTCTATTTAGATTTTTTATTCTGTTCATGTCTGTGTTTGGCTTACACATTTGAGTTTTTGTGTTATCCTTGTAATAATTTGGCATCAGATTAGGATAGACATATAAAACAAATTGGAAGGGGTTTTCATTATATTTTATGACTAGCAACACTTTATAAATTAGTGATATTGTATATGTTCAGGCACAGATTTGCAAAACAATATATAGCAAGTGTGTACTCTTTGCAGGAATCATGTTAGGCTGTCTGATGAACAAATTTAATATCTTAAAGGAAAACACTGATGCTATTATTACATCCAATATTAGAGATAAGGCAATTGAGAAATACAGAAGATCTCTTATGTGTGCAGATTACACATAACAGATTTGTACAGATGAGAAATCAGTACCCAAACTGACATTGCTGCCTCAAGTTTCTTCATTCCCATTTACCCCTATCCAAAGAAGTTATTTTTCAAAAATATAAAATATTCATTTATAATCTATAATGCAAAAGACACAGTGTAAAAAATAATAACTAAATTATTGCTCGTGTATCCATTACTTGTTTAAGAAATGGAATAATAATATCGACTCTGAAAGTCTCTTTGTGTTCCTCTTTTATGTCTTCCCATCTTCTCTCCACAGATATTTATCTTACTGAATGTATAGTTAATTAGCCTTACAATTAATCTTATACTTTATAGTTATATCTGCTATTTATTTTTTCTTAAATATTTATCAACTTGTTTGTCAATTTTGACTTTTGTGTTAATGGAGTCAAGAAGTAGGTTTCTTGTCCCCGCCCGCACCCTGCCCCTCTTTGGTTTCAGTACTGCTCTGTAATTGATTATACTACAATTTGTTAATCCATTCTTTTATTGATAACCACTTGGATGTTAACAATTCTTTGCTGAGGAAAGCAATACCATTTGGAATATTCTTCTACATGTCTCCTGGGGCACATATGCAAACTTCGTCTAGTTGTTTTATTGCTGGGTTACTGGATATGAACATTGCCACATTTGCTAGGTGATGCCAAACTATTTTCCAAAGTAGTTGTACCTGTTGACATTACAGCAGAATGTAAGGGTGTGGACTGATTCACATTCTTCCAAATGCTTGTATTTTTAAAATTGTAACAATTTAAACTATTTAACCTGTTACAATTACTGGATATAAAACTACTTTGATTTTCACTTCCCTAATGATGTTGTGGAACTCTCTTTTTGACAATTGCAATTCCTTTTTTGACAATTGTCCATTTTTCTCTTCAGATAATTTGTTTTATTTAGAGGTAGGATTATGTATATATTCCAAACATTAATTCTTTGTGATTTTTTTGTTTGAAATGATTTATATTGATTGAAGTCATTTTTTCTCTATATGTTATTATAAATTATTATAATTATCATTGGTATTGTTGTTATGTGCTGGATATTATGTATAAAAGGGCCAGACCTGAGGTCCATTTTATTTCCCCATAAAGACTACACATCCTTTCTACTATCAGATACACACAATAGAAGTTGATCATCTCAATCCAACAAAAAAATTGACCTTTGTTGAGCTGGGTGGCAGCTTATTTATTTAACTCACTTTTAGTTACAAATATTTTGAGGGCAAGATGCACTCTGTGTTTATTTTAGGCCCTTCTGTCTTTCTTGTAAGATTCATGAGATTTTAGGAGATTCCCTACCTTCAAAGTTAAACACCCCAGCTTCCCTCAAAACCTCAGTATTCATCAAAAATCCCAGGGCAAAAAAAAAGAGGAAAGAGATTGCTTATGATTTGAGAATCTCCTGAGATTTAAATCCATTTCTGTTGACATGGCAATGAAAAACTCTGGCCTGTTTCTGTTTCCCCTGAAAGGTTTTTTTTTCCTGTCTGAGCTCCTAGGGTCATGTTTAACGTCCTACTTACCATTTACTCTACTTATATATCCCAGTTTAGGGACTTATGCCTTCACATGGATTAGGAACTCAACACCTCAATGCATGTTTGGACTAAGGAACAAAGGAAATCAAAGGAAGCGATGTTACAGCCACAGGGCGTTATATTCCTGATTCTAATCTGTAGAGTTGAATCATAAAGTCACTCTAATCATGATTCTCTTCACATGTATAGTAAAAAGTCCATTTTTACACAGACAGATATAACGTTTTCTAGCTTCCAGATACTGAAGCTTCCTGAAGGTCTTTAAATGCTGCTGACAAAAGTTATGAAACTAAGTGAGGAGAGAAAAAGACAAGAAGAAACTAAGTGGTTGGTCTGCCTGTTCTAGGCCAATTCCCATGGCAGGGGTGGTATTTGAGCTTCTCAAAATTCTTCTGCACAAGAGAGCCTCTGTCTTTCCTTCCACTTCTTTTCATTCCACAATAACATCTTGAACAAAACAGGACTCTACATGAGATAATCCTGATAGACTCATAGCTCCACACATTTAAAGTCTGTACTTAATAAAACATTTTTATGTGGAGCTCATTGCGCTGAGAGCAAGTGTGTGAATGTCCGTGTTTGCCAAAACACAGTAGAAGTTTATAACATTATATATATTTTTTCTTTGGCCAAGTTGTAAAATGCCATTGGTTTATGAAAAGCCTCAGGATTATATGCAATAAAATTGCATTAATTGGAATATGCAAACCATTTGAAACTAATGACAGGTACACAACTACACAGAACCACATGAAAGCAGCCGGAAAAAAATTGTATGTGTTTACAGCTATCTGGAGATAGCTGAATTTTAAAATGTTTTATACTCTTTTGGGAAAAAAAAAAATGCATGCCCCACCCCCACCACCATACATAAAACACGGGTATTGTTTTGAGACTAAGAGAATACAGATACTTATTCAACTCACAAAGCTACAAAGGTAGAATTGTGTTTATAGTACATCCAAGAAATCTAAACTGAGGTCCTCAGTAGGATTTCCTGAGGACATTAAAAACACATTAATTGATTCATCAATTAATCCAGTAGATCTGAGAGTTTTGAAAGTTGGGGCACAGGTTGGTTATTTGTTATTTATGCTTAAACATATGTACATAACTATAAGGTTTACATATATATATGTATGTGCATGTGTGTGTATATATATATAGTTTGAAATGTCACTACATATATAAAAGCTATAACTCGAATCCTAGTTTTTCTGATGGGACAATGGACTCCCCTAGCACTGTCATGAGTTTTCTCAGGTTATATGGTAGTGAGAGTCATGTTGGCAGTCTCCATATTTGTCATATGTCACACTCTTATGGTAATTTTTACAATTCGTCTGATATGCGGGAACTCAACTCTGTCACCACTTTACTTTCTTACTTTGGGATTCTGCATCTTGGGGAATGCTAATCTCTTATTTCCCTGAAATAATAGTGTGCTTTTTCATATGCATTTATTATTTCTTCCAGATAATATAATTAAGTATATGTGAGAAATATAATAGAATTTTAAATGTCTTAAACAGGGGAGGTTTAACGTATAGAACGGGCAGCCCAGGTTTGGAGAGCTGAAGGAGTAAAAGGGAACACCGAAATATCTCAAACTAATCCTCGGTTAGAGACCGTAAGGGGCAGAGTTGGGTTACCAAATCTGGGGGTACACAGGAGTGACCCATTGGATTTGGTGCCCACAACTCTCAAGACCTGGCCTCATCTGACACCCCAATAAGGCAAGGAGTGATCGTGAAAGGGCTCCATAGTTTATGCTTAGGTCTCTGAGGAGAAAGAATCTTCTTATTGCCACTAAGCACCTCTAGGAGGTTGTGATGAGGCTAGTTTTAAAAGTTCTAAAAGGAAATGAGGTCTGGAACCAAGCGGAATACTTCAGTTTCTCAAGACTCCAGCAAGACTGCCTCAAGGAAGTGACTGTACCATTAACCAACCACTTCTTGACTGTTTATTAACTGGAGTACAGTGCAATAGTATGGAACTTATTCTATGCATGCAGGAAAGTACACATGTATGTCTTACTCATTCTGTACCTATGCTGTAGTCCTCCAGTTCACATTAATACTGTAACTACACAATAAAACTTCACAATCACAATTTTCAGCTCATCACAGGCTTTAATAAGTTTACGATTCTTTTGTAAATATGTATTTTTGAGAATAATAATTAAACTTGCTTTATAAAATAGTATTTCAATACAGTAAAATAATTTTTAGGAAAGTAGAAATACTTTTTTCACATGATTGAATAAAAATGCAGCAGCAGCACTTTTAGTTTTGCTGGTAGTGTGTTTTTATTCTTACTTTCACATTCAAAGAACTGCTTAGGCTCGTTGTATATATTTTATCACAAAAGTAGTCATATGTGGTGTATTTTTAATACTTTTGTAAGTAATAATTTTAGTTATAATTGTAAACATTAACAGTGATTGAAAAATATTAGTCAGGAGGTGATCTCCAGAAGTCCCACATTCCTGATACAACCACCATTAATATTTTTATGCCTATTCTCTCACGTATCTCTTTGGGAAATAAGCTTATATATATATATATATATATATATATATATATATATATATATATATATGTGTGTGTGTGTGTGTGTGTGTGTGTGTGTGTGTGTATATATATATTTAGTTATGAGTTTAGAATCTTTTTAAGCATATTTTTGTGTGTGTGGAAGTGGCTAACCTTTCCCATTGATCCATGGCATCCCTTCTCCCTGTGATTAATGGTAACCTGGTGTATATCCATACACAATTTTTCCACAGTGGTGTAATAGTATGCTGATTTGTGCAGGGTCTTCCTCATTGTTTAGTTAGGATCATATACTTCTACAAATCTATAGCTAGTTTAGAACCATAAAACAATTTATTCCACCATTTCCTTAGCAAAAGAAAATTGCATATCTTGTTTTTTTATCCCTCTCTATATATTAAACATATTTTATATTATTTTGACTCTGTACACTTTGTTTTTGAGGCTTAGATTTCATGGATGCGATTCCTGGATTTTAAATAGAGGTACATTCTTAATTGTAATACATATCACCAGATAGCTTTCTCAAATGTCTATATCAATTATTTTTCCTCCAACAGGGTATAAGAGAACCCATTTTTGCAATCACTTTCAATAGTAGATGCTATCACTCTTAATTTTTGTGCATCAGTAGGGTTTAACTGTTCTTTCATTGTTGTTTTAATTTTCATTTCCTTTTTCACTAGTGGGATTAAACATTTTTGTAAATGTTTACCAACTGTTGGATTTTCTCCTTTTTTGGAGTGTATATTCACATCTTCTCTTTTTCATTAAATTTTTATCAATTTAACACAAATTTGTTAGAATAGTTTCTATATTATAGACATTAATTTTATCTTGTTTCAAGTATTTTTACCAACCCAATGTTTGTGTATTGAAATTGTCTACGGTCTTTACTTATCTACTTACTTATCTACTATTTGTTGCAGTTGGTGAACTAATATTGACACATGAATGTCTACAGCTTACATTAAGGCTCACTATCATGTTGTACATTCTATGGGTTTTAACAAATGCATGTCATATATCCGCCATTAATTACATCAGCATATAGAATACTCTCACTGTCCTAAAAATCCCCTATGCTTGACCTACTCATCCCTCTCCTCAGCTTCTGATCCCGATCCCAGCACCCTGCCAATCCGACAACCATGGTCTTTTACTGTCCCATGAGTTTGCCTTTTCCAGAATGTCATGTAGTTGTAATCATATAGTACACAATCTTTTCAAACTCGGTTTTTACACTTTGATTCATTCACCTGCTCAAACACATTAACTCATTTATCAATAGGCATTTAAATTTCCCATGTTTTTATGGCTTGATAACTCATTTCTTTTTATTAGTAAATAACGTTACATGAATGTACCACAGTTTAATTATCCATTCACATATTGAATGACATCTTGGATGCCTCTAATTTTTGCCAGTTATGAATAAAGCTACTGTAAATATTAAGGTGTAGATTTTTGAACCAAAGTGTAAAATACCCCTGGTAAAAGAAGTCAGAGACCACTACACCATATCTGCTCTCTCTGCCTCCACTTTATGTTGCCTAAACTGTATATTCTATTCAGTAGCTGCAATGATTTTTTTAAAACAGCAAGTCAGGTTATGTTGTTCCCATGATCAACTATGTTGTTTCCATCATACTTGTAATATAATACTAAGACATTACTATTACCCTCAAGACTGCTTGATCTGAGTTTCAAATTTTTCTTATAACTCATCATCTATCACTGAGGGGGAGACACTGTCAAAAGCACATGTTATCAAGCAAAAAACTCATACTCCAAAATACATAAAGGACTCCTACAATTCAATATGAATAAAAACAATTCAATAGAAAAAAATGGTAGGAAATTTTTAACAGGCTCTTCAGAAAAATTATGTTTATCCAAATAATCAATACAAATAGAGAAAAAAGACATTCTCTCTCTCTCTCTTTTTTTTTTTTTTTTTTGGTTGAGATAGAGTCTCGCTCTTGTTATCCAGGCTGGAGTGCAGTGGTGAGATCTTGGCTCACTGCAACCTCTGCCTCCTGGGTTCAAGCAATTCTCCTGCCTCAGCCTCCCAAGCAGCTGGGATTATAGCTACTCGCCACCATGCCCAGCTATTTTTTTTTTTTTTTTTTGTAATTTTAGTTGACATGGGGTTTCACCATTCTCTATTTCTTTAAAGTAGGAATTTAAATAAAAACAAGATAGCATCACATACCTACCAGAAAGTCCAAAAGAAAAAGATTGACCACACCAAGTTTTCAGAAGGAAATGGAACATTAGAACCCTTATATACTGCTGGCAAGAATATAAATTAGCACAACTCTCTTGTTAAAATTTTAGGCATTGTTTATTAAGTTTGGATACATCAATGCCCTAAAAGCCAATGTTTCCACATCTATGTATATTTCTAATAAATTCCATATATTATATATGCATATACATATGTGTGTTTATGCACCAAAATACTTGTGAAAGAAAAATTTTATCAGCATAGAATGAATAAATACATTGTAGTATTCATCCATTCCATGGAATACTATACAACAATAAAAATAAATTAAAGCTATGTATGACAACATGGATAGATTTTCTCCAATACAATGTCAAGCAAATGAGTCCATAAACAGAGAAACACATATGTCCTATTTTTGTCATTGTAAACTTCAAGAAGAAGCAAATCTTAGGTATGAGATAGTAGTACAAGGAAGATAAGAAAATGTAGGTAGAAATTAGAGGGGTTACAAGAAGGATTCTGGGATATAGGTAATGGTCTTTCTTGACTTGGGTGATGTTTTGTTGGTATGTTCATCTTATGATAGTTTATCAAACTTTACAATTATGATTTTGTGCATTTTATGTATATATGTGTAATAAAAAGTTAAAAAACAAAATAATAAATTAGGAGAAAATCAATGTAATCACTAAAATCTAACCTATGAACAAATACATTGTCAAAAGTATTCTAAAAACAGTAATTTTAAATAAATGGCCTCTAAATAAATTGCATATATATGTGTCTCTTTCCTTTTATTTTTTAATACCTGATAATTTGAATATAATAATTGTATATTATATTTTATATGGTTTTCAATAGACTACTAACCACAGATAAACTTTTTTACACTATTATTTCCTTTCAATATTAAAAAATGGATGTTATTAATGATTACTCACTTTCTTTTTTTTATTATTATAATTTGGATTCTAGGGTACATGTGCACAATGTGCAGGTTTGTTACATAGGTATACATGTGCCATGTTGGTATGCTGTACCCATTAACTCATCATTTACATTATGTATATCCCTAATGTTATCCCTTCCCACTCCCCCCACCCTATTCCTATTCAACATAGTGTTGGAAGTTCTGGTTAGGGCAATCAGACAGGAGAAAGAAATAAAGGGTATTCAGTTAGGAAAAGAAGAAGTCAAATTGTCCCTGTTTGCAGATGACATGATTGTATATTTAGAAAACCCCATCATCTCAGCCCCAAATTTCCTTAAGCTGATAAGCAACTTCAGCAAAGTCTCAGGATACAAAATCAATGTGCAAAAATCACAAGCATTCCTATACACCAAGAACAGACAAACAGAGAGCCAAACCATGAGTGAACTCCCATTCACAATTGCTTCAAAGAGAATAAAATACCTAGGAATCCAACTTATAAGGGATGTGAAGGACCTCTTCAAGGAGAACTACAAGCCACTACTCAATGAAATAAAAGAGAACACAAACAAATGGAAGAACATTCCATGCTCATGGATAGGAAGAATCAGTATCGTGAAAATGGCCATACTGCCCAAGGTAATTTATAGATTCAATGCCATCCCCATCAAGCTACAATGACTTTCTTCACAGAATTGGAAAAAAACTACTTTAAAGTTCATATGGAACCAAAAAGGAGCCTGCATTGCCAAGACAATCCTAAGCAAAAAGAACAAAGCTGGAGGCATCACGCTACCTGACTTCAAACAATACTACAAGGCTACAGTAACCAAAACAGCCTGGTACTGGTACAAAAACAGAGATATAGACCAATGGAATAGAACAGAGCCTTCAGAAATAATACCACATGTTTACAACCATCTGATCTTTGACAAACCTGACAAAAGCAAGAAATGGGAAAAGGATTCCCTATTTAATAAATGCTGCTGGGAAACTGGCTAGCCATATGTAGAAAGCTGAAACTGGATCCCTTCCTTATACCTTATACAAAAGTTAATTCCAGATAGATTAAAGAAAATGTTAAACCTAAAACCACAAAAACCCTAGAAGAAAACCTAGGCAATACCATTCAGAACACAGACATGGGCAAGGACTTCAGGTCTAAAACACCAAAAGCAATGGCAGCAAAAGCCAAAATTGACAAATGGGATCTAATTAAACTAAAGAGCTTCTGCACAGCAAAAAAAAAAAAAAAAAAAAAAAAAAAAAAAAAAACCTACCACCAGAGTGAACAGGCAACCTACAGAATGGGAGAAAAATTTTGCAACATACTCATCTGACAAAGGGCTAATATCCAGAGTCTACAAAGAACTAAAACAAACTTACAAGAAAAAAAAACAAACAAACAACCCCATCAAAAAGTGGGCAAAGGATATGAACAGACACTTCTCAAAAGAAGACATTTATGCAGCCAACAGACACATGAAAAAATGCTCATCATCACTGGCCATCAGAGAAATGCAAATCAAAACCACAATGAGATACCATCTCACACCAGTTAGAATGACGATCATTAAAAAGTCAGGAAACAACAGGTGCTGGAGAGGATGTGGAGAAATAGGAACACTTTTACACTGCTGGTGGGACTGTAAACTAGTTCAATCATTGTGGAAGACAGTGTGGTGATTCCTCAAGAATCCAGAACTAGAAATACCATTTGACCCAGCCATCCCATTACTGGGTATATACCCAAAGGATTATAAATCATGCTGCTATAAAGACACATGCACACATATAGTTTACTGTGGCACTATTCACAATAGCAAAGACTTGGAACCAACCCAAATGTCTATCAATGACAGACTGGATTAAGAAAATGTGGCACATATATACCATGGAATACTATGCAGCCATAAAAAAGATGAGTTCATGTCCTTTGTAGGGACATGGATGAAGCTGGAAACCATCATTCTCAGAAAACTATTGCAAGGACAAAAAAACCAAATACCTCATGTTTGCACTTGTAGGTGGGAACTGAACAATGAGAACACTAGGACACAGGAAGGGGAATGATTACTCACTTTCTAAAGCTTTACTGAAATTGTTGGAAGGTAGTTCTGGAATTAAGGTATTTATGCTAATCAGGAATTTGTATTTCTTTTCAAACATATGGTCTCAATCATATTTTTTTAATCTCTGATGTTTCTTGCCTTGATTATTTCTGATTACAATATTATTTCCACCAAATTGTTGAAAGGATTAAGAAAAGAAGCTTTCTACAGTGCCTGATATATAACATTCAATAGAATGTAAATACCTTTTTATACTTGCCCATCTCATTCTTGACAGGAAAGAGAGTTGCTAGTTCTTAAAAACCACATGGCCAAGATATTGGGCTATATTTTAATTTCAATCAAAATTCAATTATCTGTACCTTGAATTATTTCACAGAAGCACATACATTTGCACAAAAGACCTGAGGTCAAAATGGAAAGAGAATGGTTTTGTAGAGCATTTGTTCCTACAAGGAGCTCAAAATATAAGCAGGCTGAAAATAACCAGTCCTTGTAATCATCAAAAACCACCACATCAAATCAATATGCCATTTCAAGTCTCCTTTAGAAGAAAAATTGTTAAATGAAGTTCAGAAATTCCAAATTTATGACAACATTGACAACAGCAATTGGTCACTAAATCTCAAATAGCAAATGATTAGGTAGCTGTTGATTTCAAAGAGACCTATTTTGGTCTCCACAATGTATTGAAAGCCACAGGGAAATCGCTCTCATATCAAGTTTGTTTTGCAGAAGGCCTTTATTTCTACTCTTTCTTGGGCTTTGGGGAGCAAGTCTTATTTTAAAATCCAACTCAGCAGCTCAGCAAAAGGCAAGATGTCAGCAGTTCCTGATACACCCGAAGAAGAGTGAAGCAAGTTGGGGAAACTCTCTCAGGGTTTCATTTTCCAGTTTGCCTTAGATAATTCTTAAAAGTTTGATGCTTACTTGAGATTTATCTGAGGGACCTCCAGAGACTCCAAGATCTCTCTGGAAACTGCTGTCTGCAGGATGTTTACTATTTTCTTCTTTCTCAACACAAATAACACCAAAATATATATTTTTTCCTCTCAAGCAAGTTCGGTTGTGCTTTTCTTTACAGGTAGACCCTAGTTGAGTGAGAAAACATTTTAACAGAGTGGAACTGGAAACAGTGTGTGAACTTTAAATAATTTAATTAATGTGCTTTGCAAAACAAGCTATGAGTTAGAAAGACAATGTTTCTAATTGCCTTCTGATTATTGTATTCTTATTTATACAATAAGAATACAATATTATATTGTATTCTGGAGGCTTTTACTGAGATAAAACAATAACTAGACATGAAAAATGGAAGTAAGCAATATTCTGTATAGTGTTATGAAAATATTTTATTCTTGGACCTTTTTTCTTCTTTTTTTGAGAGGGAGTCTCGGTCTGTTGCCCAGGCTGAACTGCAATGGGGTGATCTTGGCTCACCACAACCTCCACCTCCAGGGTTCAAGCGATTCTTCTGCCTCAGCCTCCTGAGTAGCTGGGACTACAGGTGTGCGTCATCATGCCCGGCTAATTTTAATATTTTTAGTAGAGATGGGGTTTCACCATGTTCTCCAGGCTGGTCTTGAACTCCTTACCTCAGGTGATCCGCTGGCCTCGGCCTCCCAAAGTGCTGGGATTACAGGCATAAGCCACCACGCCTGGCCTTATTCTTGGACTTTTTAATATACTCCTGTTATTTGCTTTCAGATACGGGCACATTTTGAGTAGGGTGCTATGACCCAGTAAAAAGACAACTGGACACAAAATATCATTAGTTTTTATTCTTAGTTCGTAACTAATATTTTTCCTGAAATAAGAACCACCAAAATGTTTTGACCTCTCTTTGCCTCGTCACCTGCACAGGCTAGAATAAACTTAGCCCTAGAAATAGAGATGATTTTGACTCTATATCCTATATAAGAGTAACTATCTTAACATGCAGTGTGCATCTATGTAGCTTTTGTTAAATAATAAAACACAACAAAACTGGTGGCTTAAAACACATGTATTTTCTTCTTCTCACAAGCCTGTGGGTTGGGTGACTAATTCTCCTGGTCCTGGCCACTTGGCTGATTTCTCCTGATTTGTCTGTGGTCAGTTAGTAGGTGAGCTGACGAATGAACGATGTAAATTGGCCTCCCTCACACGTCTGGTGGTTGAGAGGCTGATAGCTTGGGAGACTTTGTTCTCCTCCTTGTAGCCTTTTATTTTCTAGCAGGTTAGTGTATACTTCTTTCATGGTATCCTCAGAATACAGGAAAAAAAGTACAAAATGAGCAAGTACTTTTCAAGTATCTGCAAGCCACATGTTCAAGTAGAGATGTGAATGAATTGGAGGGCATTACTGCAGATATCAACTCAATAACCTCTTTGCTTCAGTTCATAGATAATAAAGCTAAAATCCAAAATTCCCACACAATTTGGAAGACCCAGTTTCATGATATCTCTATCTCTTTCCAAATTCCTCCTGTTCTAAGTTAACTAGTCCCTATTCAACACTACAAAACCTCTCACTTCTTTTGTAACAGTTGTTTATATTTTATATGTTTGACTTCCTTACAAGATTCTGGGCTCTTTGAAGAAGAGAGACTCAATTTAGTATATAATAAGTAAACCACCAAGTAAATGAATGAACATGTAAAAGAATGGTAAACAACTTTTTCAAAAGTGTTTATGTATGCTGAAGAAACATACATATGTTATTATTCCATTTGTAGAGCCACTGAGTAGTTCAGAATTAACCTTATGCAAAGGAAGACCTGTCTCTTGCCTTCAGCTCCTGGGAGGTGATCTCTAGATCCTTGATACATTCTGCCTGGTAAAACTACCTTTGTTTTTGGGGGGACCTTGGGGCACATTAGATAGTCAGTTTATGATGGGATCTGTTGTACCTCTGGGAAGGGTTGTAGACTAAAGTTCAGCCATATGGAAAGCCACTCGTGTGTGTAATCAAGACCCAGTGAAAACTCCAGACACTGTCTTGGGTCAGTGAGCTTCAGTGCTCAACAATACCCAAGGATACTGGCACACAGCATTGCTGGGAGGAGTTAATGTTGTCCATGACTTCATGGGGAAAGAACAACTGGAAGCTCCATGTTTGAAAGTTTCCTGGACTCTGACCTAGACAACTTTTTCTTTGGCTGATTTTAATCTGTATTGTTTCAGTGTGTCAAATCATACTGAGAGTATAACAGCTTTTGATACCTTCTGTGAGTCTTTTAAGCAAATTATTCAATATGAGGGTGGTCTTGAGGACCCCAGAATTCTGTGGTTGGTGTCAGAAATGAGCATGTTTTCTGGACTGTTCCTTAACTTTGCAGCTATAAATGTTAAGTCAGTACTACCCTAAGTATAGGTAACAATTCCTAGACTTTTTTTCTAAACTACTATCCCATTATCTGACAATAAATGTTCATTGATAATAAGAGTTTATGTCTAAATTAGGCTTTAAAGATACAGAATTGAAAGACAGATAAAGTCCACGCTCTCACAGGTACTACATTTTAGTGGGATTGACAAGAATTAAACAATTTCAGAGTTAGAAATGTTATAAATTTAATAAAACAGAGCAATATGATAAAGATCAGTTTCCAGGGCCTCTGGTAGGAGAGCAAATCTAGAAAGGGTGGTTAGGAAATACAGGTCTGAAGATGTGATATTTGTCTTGCAATTTAAAGATAGCTTGGAGCCAACCATGCCAATATGTAGGGCAAGAAATTTCAGGAGGAAAAATGTGGTTGGAAGAAGGCCAGTGTGGCTGTATCCTAGTGATAGGGGGCAGCGACCAGGGGACCAGATAAGAAATAGAAGGAGAAACCTAATCTTATAGGATAGTGTTCCTCAGAGTGTAGTTCCTGGGCTACAATCATCAGCATCACTTGTTAACTTACCATAAATACAAATTCTCAAGCTGTCCTTGACTTACTGAGTCACAAATTCTGGCAGTGTTGCCCAGCAATCTGTTTTTAGAAGCCCTTCAGGTAATTCTGATGCATGGCTCAAATGTGAGGTCCATGATCATAGGTCCTGGAAGACCTGGCAAAAATATCATTTTATCTGAACTATAATAAAAACTGGTTGAAGCATTACATAATTTTAAGCAAAAAAAAAAAAAAAAAAGTCCTGATTTATGTCTTTAAATGTTGGCTTTGGTGTATGTAATTGCAGAGATGAATAAAAGTGAAGAGATGAATGCTGGTGCTGCTGTTGTCATCCAGGTGAGGGATGATAACTGATAAATGCTCACAGAGAATAGTGGAGGGAGATGAGATACACTTGTAGGGTGAAAGAAAATTAATTTGTCTTTACGTGAGAAAATTAAGAGAGCTCCTGCAATCCTAAAGTGCATTGTGAATCTATTAAAATGTATTATAAAAGTGTACTTAATTTTTATTTGATAATGGAATTTTTTTTCTTTTATTCCATTACAAACTTATAAAAAAATCTCTCAGTATGTTAGTCTCCATGGAAAAGAAACACAACTTGGAAAATACTGCGTTACAGGTAGGAGAGAAAAGATTAAATGCTTTCTAATTAATTAAATCATAACTATATAATTTACTTTTCAAATGCAGCTTTCTAGATTATTCAGCAACTAGAACCAAGCTAACCAAGTGGTTTTTAAAAAATAAAAATCCCATTTCAGTGAATAGATAAGTGGGTTAGTGTAATTTACTTTTCAAAGAATTCATAATTGCAGTTATTCATTGCCCAAGTGGTCATTTTACAACATGTCAGAGCATTATAATCAGATTAGAAAACATATATTTACTTAGTCATTTAATAATTTATTGAGCAAGTCCCTCAAAAAAAGTAGAAAAAGCATTTGGCCCAGGAACTATCCAAAGTATAATTTTTTTTTTTTTTTTTTTTTTTTTTTGAGACAGAGTCTTGCTCTGTCACTAGGCTGGAGTGCAGTGGCGTGATATCGGCTCACTGCAAGCTCCGCCTCCCGGGTTTACGCCATTCTCCTGCCTCAGCCTCCCGAAGTAGCTGGGACTACAGGCGCCCGCCACCGCGCCCAGCGAATTTTTTGTACTTTTAGTAGAGACGGGGTTTCACTGTGTTAGCCAGGATGGTCTCGATCCCCTGACCTCGTGATCCACCCATTTCGGTCTCCCAAAGTGCTGGGATTACAGGTGTGAGCCTCTGCGCCGGCCCAAAGTATAATTTTTTTTTTTTAGCTTAGCTAAATATGGTTTTGAAATCATTTATCCTGTGAATGTTTAACACTACATTTCTCAGCATGGTACAGGGTAACTTAATGTTTTACTTTTACGATAACTGTAACTAATACTCAGAATTTTTCTTTTTATGCTAAAGTTTCCAACAAAATGCATTCAATCTCTTTATCTCTTCATTCTGAATACATAACATTTATAATTTATGATTTTGCTTGTTTTGTATTTAATACATATTACCTTATCTCCTAAAATGATTCAGAGGAGACTACTAAAATAAAATTTAGACCAAGGCCCTAGTTTTAACTAAACAGATCATTACCTGTGCTAGGCCTCACAGCCCACATTTACAAGATGGAGTCATGGGTTAAATGCTTTCTTAGGTCTCTTCCAATTCTAATGTGTTGATATTTTAGAAACATGTATATTCCCCCAAAGTCCAGTGATCCCTTGCAAATGGGACCAGGAAAAATTTAACCCAGCAAAGAAACTGCTTTGCAAATACTCCATAGACTATTTTAATCTTCTCTATTTCCACTTACTTGTTCCAAGGTTAGATAATAAAATGTTCTCTTAAAAGTTACATGCGTCTGCACAATCAAAATGCTCTCATATCATCCTGAAACTGCCAGTGTGTCCTACTTTGCCAATCTGAGCCTATATAAGTCCCAGTTTCCCTGTGTCCAATCAACTGACAACAGGTTTATGAGATACTCAACAAGTCTGGAGTGCACTAGGCATTTTAGAGATTAACATGTTCTTTATATTCTCCAGAACTGCCGATGATACTTGTGTCTTTTAAAAGGAGCAATATTCACATAATCTCATACCTCTTGAAAGAAGTTGCCCAACTTTGAATAGAGCACCAATAACTATTTACCTTAGAGGATCTGTTCTTCATTATTTTTGAGATAATATGTTGTAGCTGTTCCAGAATTCAGGAGGACTTTCAGATTTATCTTCTATGAATAAGGTAAAGTATACACTTTCAGATTTATCTTCTATGAATCAGGTAAAGTATGCACTTGACCAAATTTTTGGAGAAATTAGATTACATACAATTTATAAGTGTAGGACACAATGCATAGAATGCTGTGAAGGCTTAGTTATCTAATTTAGATGAGTATGTAAACTAATCAATCCATCAACCAATCACCAGGACGTAAGTGCTGAATTATTTTAATTTCAATGTGTTGGAATATGACAGAATGTTTGACTTTTAGGTCATTTATATTAGGAAACGAGCCTTAGAGACTCTGGGTCCATAAAGCAGGGATATTTGAGATATTCTTGTGGAGTGTAGAACGGATCAGGTTCTGGCCAGCAGTGAGGGACTTAGTTTGTATAAGAAGATTCCTAGGTCATATCTACACCTGCCTACAATATTTCATATGAACTATGAAATCTTCTCTCTGCATAAGGAGATTTGACTCCTTATCCTACCTCTCCCCTAGGGGGAAGAAAGTCTGTAGAAAGGACAGAGCACTCTGCTTGCAAGGTTATCTAAGAATAACAACAAAATGTGTGAATGGCTATTATAATCATTTTCAGATATTGAAATAGTAACCTGAGATTTTAAGTAATAAATTCACATACTTAGTGACAAATCTATAATTTATCCCTTTATATTTATTTTTCCCATTTCATACCTTTTCCCTATTATATACTACTTTTCTATTTAAATGTACTGAATTTCAGTTTCTTCATGTAAAAAAATGGGCTAAGAACACCTGTCGTACAGTATCATTATTAAGATTAAATTGAATAGCAAACAGGATATGTGTTGAGAATACTAAAGTGCTACACAAATGTGAAGTGTTACTCTCCATGGTTGCTGATGTATCCTCAAATCGTGAGTGTTCATGGTTGTCTATCATAGAGAAGCCTCACTTTTGAAAATGGTGATTTCTAATATACAACTTATATTTTCTATCATGCCCCAGTATATCTGTTCTGGAGATAGGAAAGTAATTTACCAGTCACTTTTCTACTGAAAGTAGCCTTTGACAATATTTGACAATGTCATAGTTTTTAGTCTCAAAACTCCATAAGGCACATTTAAGTTAAGGCACCATCATTTCCTGTGCCTCAATGTTATCATTCATCATTGTGAATAATTAAATACATACATCCATCTCTTAAATGAAAGCTTGGAAACTTTATTAGAAAGGTGTATGAAAGATCTGGCCTTTATAAATGACAAGGAAACCTGTTTTCTCTTTATTTTGTTTCCACTTTGAGATAGGTGGATATAAAAATGGCCTTAAAAAAGTATGCATGGAATATAAGACTTCCTTAATCCAGTTATGTTTCTGGGAATGTTTTTAAGAGGTGAGGATATTCAGCTGCCATTTTGTGACCTGGAAATGTCCTAAAGCTCCACCTGTTGTGGAATAAATACCTACTGATCACCAAAGATGTGATGATGGCTGACATTTTGAGTTTCTAATCCTGTAAAACTGTTTTAAGTTTCTGGTGAATGCCTTAGCAGAGCAATACTCCATATACCTCAAAATTAGCTGGGATGTATTCCCTTTTAAATGACACTACTGCATGTAATTTAGAAGTGTGAGACTCATAAGGTTCATGTTATCAAGCAAGTTCACTATAGATAAAAAATTTCTCCACTCAGGATTTTCAGAATGCTTGAGGCATCATTATTTTGTATGAAAGCATTTAAAAAAATCTGTGTACTACTTCAATATTGAAGTATTTCCTGATTTTTACACTTTTATATTGACAATGATTTCATCTTTTCTCCATTCAGCAGAAATTTTTTTCTTTTTGTGAGTTTTCTTTTGAAAATGCCAAGCTATTATTAAGGTACAGTAAACAGAACTCTTCTGTGAAGAATGCCTGTTTCAAGCAGATACTTAGGCCTTCAGATAGGACAATGGAAGAAAATCCATTAATTATCATTTTCCAGACTGAATAGGATGAACTTTGACAAAGCATACTTGCGGAAAAGCTATCAGCATCAAGCGCTCCTCTTCCTGTTTAGGGTGTTTGACCCCAGGGAACCACATAGACACTGAAGGTATTTTTTTTTCTCCTTTGTTTATATTTAGACAGTAATTTAAAAATAGATTAGAGACAGATTTAATACTCCAGAGTGATTTGCTTTCCTAGCAGGACTGTTAAAAGCACTCCAGATTGTTAACAAGTATAATTGTACCTCTACTACGGGATACCAGAAATAATAGCACTGTTATAACAATGATATCATTTTAGTTCAGATTAACACTTGCACAAAAATTATAAGGTTAAACTGGAACTTCCAAATGGGTATGTCGATTGCAGTGTTGTTGAAACCAATGTGGAAAATATTGAACATCTGTATAGTAAGGACATATCTTAACAGTGCAGAAAAATGTAATTGGCAAATGGAGCTGAATACTCATAAATACTTGTCTGATGATGCAGTTATAAGTAAAACAAACTACTATTTTAGGGAAATGTTCAAATAATAAAAACAAACGTGCATTTGATTACTTAACTGAGACAAGTGTTTCCATTCATCTTCACAAAATTTTTGTGTACTTAGAACTAATATATTAAAAGAAAATTCATTAATATTTAAGTTTCCTTAATTCAAAATCTATTCTTACCTTGGTGTAAAAACTTTGAGACAAAGAAATATAATTAGTCTGTTCTTTTGGCCATCATTTAGACTCTAAAACTGATTGTAGTGAGTGTCTGTTTGACCTCTGTCATATTTATACACACTCACACACACATGTTCATTTTGGATTTACTCTTATTTGCATTACTATCGTTGTACCTGTCTTGTTCACAAGTGGGTATGGGACCAAAAGAGACCAGAAATGATCTCCCAATTTTTCCACATTTGAACTAGGGCTAAAAATCTTATCATTCTCTGGTGGTAAAGCCTTAAGCATGAGCTTCGTAAAACTGATCTTCATTATTTTTATTTGCATTTAGAAGGAAGAATTCTGAGATATTTAAGAAGGCCCGAAGAGAAAAGCAGAAATGAGAGACAGAGAAATAAGGTGTCTCTTAGCACTCAAGCCAGAGGCCCAGCTTGTCACCTGACTGCAGTGGTTATAAACAAACACCACAGTAGCTTTCCAGTAATTTCCTGTATTGGTTTAACACAACTTAAATTGGCTTTCTACTTGTTACAATTCAAAGAGTTTTGGCTAATCCAGCAAGAAAAGATGCGTATTTCTGAATGGAGGGAACTGTGATTTTGGTTCCTGAAAGATACCAATTTAAATACCAGATTAATAACTTGAATAGTCTTGAGTAAATTATTTGATTCCTCTACATTTCATATTTATTTTTCATTGAAGAAAAAGATTAGAAATAACAGTGCCTAGTTTACTTTTTTAAAGATTACCATATCAAAATGGTTGGAAATTTGAAACATTGGTTTCCTTTCTCATTCTTATCTAAGTATATCTAAAAAAAACTATAACAGAACAGAACAAAACACATTGGTGGTAGAGGAAAAATGGAAGCAATAATTCAGCATCTTTTTACTGATTTTAATGATAGAACATTTTTCTTATAAGTTTACAAGCACTATTAATGTGCTCCCAATGATAACAATATTGTTTGCTCAAAATTAAATGTCACTCATTGTGAGTTCCAATAAAAGATTGAAAATATCATGTTTAGATAAAATTAAATGTCACTGGGTGCAAGTTCCAGTAAAAGATTGAAGAGATCATGTTCAGATAAACAGAAGTCTTTAGAATGATTTTCTAAACAAACCACCAATAAGCAATGCAAGAAAATATCTCCCTCTAAAAAAAGGAATATCTGTCATATTTTGGAATCAGAAAATTTCGAAGTTGTAGTGAATGAATGTCATGAGTCTCAACTTTCAGGTTGGTGAAGTGATCTCTCATATTAACTTTTTTTTTTTGTTTTTTGGGTTTTTTTTTCTAATGACTTACAGAGTGACCTGGTGTATTTCACGTAATCCCCCCCTTACCTTTCTGCCCTTTATCCTCATAAGAGAAATAAAAAAATGGACCACCACCTGCCACACAGGAGATGGTAAGATTAATGAGCTGGCATGGCAATCCTTTGCCAGACAAGGCTGTGTGAAAGATGAGAGAGAAAGCACCAACGAGCACCTGGCTTGGAAACAGGAAAAGGCAAGAGAATGTATCACAGTGGAGTGTTAGAAATGGGCAAAAAGACTTTGAAACCCTTTGTTTGATGACAGAAAAAAACTTTTTTTTTTTTTTTTTTTGAGGTAGGACACTTATTTGTGGGCATCATGGAGAAAAGGCAGGGACCTTAACAGTGGTTACTGTAAATTGTTATATAATGTCAATTACAGGTTACAGGTAATATCAACTTACCTCAGCACTTCACTTTACAGTGTGAAAAATTCTTTCTCATACATGAGCTCAGTTCAGACTCTAGCAGTTCCAGTAATAAGTAGGTCGAGAATTAAAGCCTCATTATTTTATAGGGCTTGTATATTTTGTCCAAAGTCATAGACAGTGACTACTGGAGCAGATATCAAAGCCAAGGCTACCAGATCCAGCCCAGTTTTATCACAACCCCACTGCCTCCACCTGAGCGTGTGTGGAACCTCTTTATGAGAGAACCCCTATGGTGAAGTATGTATAGCATTCTTTCTTTACCATGCCAGTCTGTTTTTCTTGTGATTTTCTTTCTTTCCTATTTCTGTTTAATTCATATTTCTCCCCGTGGTTTTTCACACTTTTTACATTTTTCTCCACTTTGAAGGTGTATTTTTATGTACTTATTTTAATTAATTAATTTATTTTGAGACAGAGTCTTGCTCTGTTTCCCAGACTGTAGAGCAGTGGTGTGATCTTGGTTCACTGCAAACTTCACCTCCCGGGTCTAAGTGATTCTTGTGCCTCAGCCTCCTCAGTAGCTGGGATTACAGGTGTAATTTTAGGGTAATTTTTGTATGTTTTTGTAGAGTCAGGGTTTCACCATGTTGGTCAGTCTGGTCTCAAACTCCTGGCCTCAAGTGACCCACCCACTCAGTCTCCCAAAGTGCTTGGATACAGGTATGAGCCATCATGTCCGGTCTGAAGGTGTATTTTCAAAGTATTTTAAAAAACACAGCACCAGTGGTTTTTGCAATAATCCTGTAATGGGAAAACACAATCTTCAGCCCCATTTACCTTTGAGAGAGCTGATATGCAGAGGTGTTCCAGGTTCATGTTGGGGACAACTTGTAGTATTAGGACCAGTTTCCCAGACACATGAGGGCAACCAGAGCCTTAGTGTCTTTCACTGTTTCAGAGCCTTGATTTAAGGAAACTATGTTCACAGCCAGGTAGCAGGCTAAGAATCTATTCAAATTCATCTATCCACCCATTTATCAATCCACATTTCTATCCAAAAAAGGGTGTTGTTTTTGACCATGAAATTACAGAAGTAAAAAAATCCAGCAATCTCTGCTGATAAAGAACCCACATTTTACAAGAGAGATGCTTTAGTGGATACTATGGAATAAATATGACGAATGAACCCCCTTTTTTTTTGGCACAGTATGTCCCTTGTGGGTGAGAGGCACAGATGCAAGCATAAAGAAGGAGAACAGTAAAGTTGAGAAATCAACAAGGAGAACCGTAAAGCTGAGAAACAGTAAAGTTGAGGCCTTGGTATCAAAGGACTTATGCTCTGGCATTATCTAGCTCTATAACCTTGGGCAAGTCATCCCGCCTGAACTGTTAGGCAGAGAAAATAACATCGGGTGGTGGTGTAGAGCAGGGAGTGGTATTTTGGGCAATTACCAAATTAAATACTATGAGAGTTTAGTTCTATTGTTTTCAAAACTCTACCACCTTGCTCATTATTTTTTTTTATTTTTTTTTTTGGTAATCTGCATTTTCTTATAGCTTCTCCTGAAACTTATGGTTCTGGAAAACTAGTTTCTTACAGTTTTTAAAATGGCATATTTCTGATGTACATTATAAAGCTAGCTGCACTTAGATTATTTTCTCTTTTCTTCAAGGTCTCATTGATGATTGTTTTATGAAAGTGAAAGGCAGCTAGATATTTTGCAGAAGGCTTGAAGGTAACTTCCATTTGCTTTGTTGAAATGATTTGGATGTCTGAATTTAATTCAGTCTTAATTGACATTCCCTAGAAGCAGAGCTGGATAGAGGAATTCAGATTTATATCATTGCTTGAGGGTGTCTTCTACTGGGAAAACCTGTAGGGTAAGAGGAAGTGAAGACCTAATGATGGTAAAGGGGAAGGGGCTGAGTGAGGATAGTGTGTCAGGCAAAGTCTATTGCAGTGGGTCTCCAAGCGTGGTTCCCAGACCAGCATCATTAACATCAACCAGGAACTTGATAAAAAAGCACATTTTCAGATTGAAGCTGGATCTCATCCACAGAGGCCTCAAAAGCATAAATTATCCTGAAGGATTGTCCTTTCTTGAAAGAAGAGATCTGGCCAGATGTCTAACATGTTGAATGTTAGACAGTCACTACTTGTAACCTGCTGGTAGTTATTGCTAATGGAGGCAGTTCGTCAGAGAAGGGTAGCAGGTGTGAGCTATGAGCAGATAAACTTCTGAGCAATTAGGAGATGGTCCACAGTCTGAGAAAGGGAACCTAGGGACAGGACCAAGGCATGTTAGGTTTGGAACTGCACAGCCTTGACCCCACCCAATTTTTTGTATAGCTGGTTTTAGTTTATGAGTTTTTCCAAGGTTGTTATAAAACAATATCGACTTTAAAATGGCACTTATTCACCAGCCCCTTAGTCATGCTCAATAAATAAATCAAGATGTAACTTAAAAGCCATAAAATTGTCCATTTTGAAATGTAAAGTTTGTCACTTTTAGCATATTCACAGGGTTGTACAACCACTACCTAAACCTAGGACATTTTTATTACCCCCTAAATAAGCCCAATGCACTTTGATAGTGCCTCCACATTTTGCCCTCAAGAGTCCTGAGAACTACTAACCTATTTAATGTCTGTATGGATTTCTTTCTTCCAGATTCTTTTTTTTTTTTTTTTTGAGATGGAGTCTTGCTCTGTTGCCCAGGCTGGAGTGCAGTGACACGATCTCAGCTCACTGCAAGCTCTGCCTCCTGGGTTCACGCCATTCTCCTGCCTTAGCCTCCCCAGTGAGCTGGGACTACAGGTGCCTGTCCCCACACTCAGCTAAGTTTTTGTATTTTTAGTAGATACTCGGTTTCACCATGTTAGCCAGGATGGTCTCGATTTCTTGACCTCGTGATCCACCACCCTTGGCCTCCCAAAGTGCTGGGATTACAGGCATGAGCTGCTGCGCCCGGCCCAGAATTTTTTTAAGACTGGAATCAAAATAACTAGTCTTTCGTGACTGGCTTCCTTCACTTAGCACAATGTTTTCAAGGTCTACCCATTTTTTAATATGATCATTGCATTGAATCCTTTTTATAAATGAGTAATATTCTGTTATGTAGGCATAAACTACATTTTGCTTATCTATTCATCTGTTGATAGACATTTGGGTTCTTTTTACTTTTGCAATATTATTAACAACTCTGATATGAACATTTCGTGTGTGTTTGAATCTATTTTTTGAAATATTGAATCTAAACTAGCAGACAAACTGCTAAGTCATATGAAAACTCTACACTCAACCTTTTGAGGAACTGACCACCAAGTTATTTCCTAAGGAGTCTCCATCATTTTACATTTTCATCAGCAATATTTGACACTTCCAGTTTCTCCAGAACCTAACCAAAATTTGTTTCTGTCCAATCTTTTAAAAATTCAATTATTTTTATTTTCATATTATGGATATATACATTCATAGATTTATATATTTATGGGGTACATGAAACATTTTGATGCAGGCATGCAATGTGTAATAATTACATAAGGAAAAATGGAGTGCCCATCACTTCAAGCATTTATCTTGTCTTTATGTAACAAACATTCCAATTACACTCTTTCAGTAATTTTAAAATGTACAATAAATGATTATTGACTGTAATCATTCTTTGTGCTACCAAATACTAGATCTTACTCATTCTATCTAGCTATGTTTCTATGTGCATTAATCATCCCAATTCTCCCCCTTCCCCCAACTCCCAACACCCAATACTACCTTTCCCAGCCTCTGGTAAATGTCATTGTACTCTCTATCTCCATGAGTTCCACAATTTATTTGATTTTGTTTTTTTATTTTTCAAAATGGGGTCTTGCTCTAAGGCCTAGGCTGGTCTTGAACTCCTGGGCTTAAATTATCCTCCAGCCTGTGCCTCCCTAAGTGCTGGTATTACAGGCATGAGCCACCATACTGAGCAGTATTTTTTTTTTTTTTTTTTTTTTTTTTGGAGACAGGGTCTCACTCTGTCACCCAGGCTGGAGCACAGTGGTGCAGTCTCACCTCATGCAATCTTTGCCTCCCTAACTCAAAGGATCCTGCCACCTTACTCTCCGAAGTAGCTGGGACCACAGGCGCGAGTCAGCACACCTGGGTAATTTTTGTATTTTTTGTAGAGGCGAGGTTGGTTTTGCAATGTTGCCCAGGCTGTTCTCTAACTCCTGAACTCCTGAGCTCAAGCAGTCCTACCGCCTTGTCCTCCCAAAGTGCTGGGATTGCAGGTGTGAACCACCATGCCCAGCCTTCCATTATTTTAATTTTTACCTCTCACAAATGAATGAGAACATGCAAAGATTGTCTTTCTGTGTCTGGCTTATTTCACTTAACAATGCCTTCAAGTTTCATCCTTCTTGTTGCAAATGACAGGATCTCTCTTTTTTTTTTATGGCTAAATATCATTCCCTTGTGTGTATGTACCACATTTCCTTTACCCATTAGTCTCTTGAAGGACACTTAGATTGCTTTCAAGTGTTGGCTATTGTGAATAGTGCTTCAGCAGACACAGGAGTGCTGAAATTTCTTCAACATACTTATTTCCTTTCAGGTATACCTAGCAGTGAGATTTCTGGATTCTATGGTCGTTCTATTTTTTAGTTTTTTGAGGAAACTCCATACTGTTCTTCATAGTGGTTGCACTAAATTACATTCCTATCAACAATTGTACAAGAGTTCCTATTTCTTCATATCTTCACCAGCATTCATCATTGTGTGTCTTTTGAATAAAAGCCATTTTTACTGGGAATAAATGATATCTCATTATTTGCATTTCTCTGAGGATCAGTGATGTTGAGCACCTTTTCATATATCTGTTTCCAATTTGTATGTCATATTTTGAAAAATATCTATTCAGATCTTTTGATCATTTTAAAAATCAGATTAGTAGATTTTTTTCCTACTGAGTTGTTAGATCTCCTTATACATTCTGGTTATTAATTCCTTGTCAGATGGACAGTTTGCAAATATTTTATCCCATTTTGTGGGTTGTCTCTTCACTTTGTTGTTTCCTTTTCCATGCAGAGGCTTTTTAACTTGATAGAATCCATTTGTCCATTTTTGCCTTGGTTTCCTGTGCTTGTGGGGTCTTACTACTGAATAAATCTTTGCCCAGATCAACGTCCTTGAGAGTTTCCCCAGTGTTTTCTTGTAGTAGTTTCTTAGTTTCAGGTCCTAAATTTAGGTGTTTAAGACATTTTTACTTGATTTTTTTATATGGTGAGAGATAGGTGTCCAGTTTTATTCTTTGGTGTAAGGGTATCCAGTTTTTCAATCACCACTTACTGAACAGACTGTCTTTTTTTCCCCAATATGTGTTCCTGGCACCTTTGTCAAAAATGAATACACTTCATATGTGTGGATATTTTTTTCTGGTTTGTCTATTCTGTTTACTTGGTCTATGCATCTGTTTTTATGCCAATACCATGCTGTTTTGGTTACTATATCTCTGTTGTATAATCTGAAGTCAGGTAGTGTGATTCCTTCAGATGAATTCTTTTTGCTTTAGCATAGTTCTGTCTATTCTGGGTCTCTTGTGCTTCCATATACATTTCAGGATTTTTTTTTCTCTATTTCTGTGAAGAATGTCATTGGTATTTTGATAGGGACTGCATTGAATCTATGGATTGGTTTGGGTAGGATGGGCATTGTAACAATATTGATTCTTCCAGTTCATGAACATGGAATATCTTTCATTGTTTTGTGTCCTCTTCATTTTCTTTCATCATTGTTTTGTGACAGCATTGTCATTATTGTAGAGATTTTTCACTTACTTGGTTAATTCCTAGTCACTTAATTTTATTTGTGGCTATTGTAAATAGAATTAAGTTTGTTTGTTTGTTTGTTGAGATGGAGTCTTGCTCTGTTGCCCAGGCTGGAGTGCAGTGGCGAGATCTTGGCTCACTGCAACCTTCACCTCTTGAGTTCCATCTATTCTCCTGTCTCAGCCTCCCAAGTAGCTAGGATTATAGACATGCATCAGCACGCCCAGCTAATTTTTGTATTTTTAGTAAACATGGGGTTTCCTTCTTGGCCAGGCTGGTCTTGAACTCCTGACCTCAGGTGATCTGCCCACCTCAGCCTCCCGAAGTGCTGGGATTACAGGCATGAGCCACTGTGCCCAGCCAGGATTAATTTTTTACTTGTTTTTCAGATTGTTCACTGTTGGTATATGGAAATGCTACTGATTTTTGTATGTTTATTTTATATCTTGCAACTTTACTAAATTTGTTGATCAGTTCTAATTGTTTGTGAAGTCTTTAGCTTTTTCCTAATATAAGATAATATTATCTGCAAACAAGGATAATCTGAGTTCGTTTTCTATTTGCATGCCCTTTATTTCTTTCTCTTTTCTGATTGCTCTAGCTAGGACTTCTAGTACCATGTTGGATAGTAGTGTTCAAAGTGAGCATCATTGTCATGTTCTCAATCTTAGAGGAAGTTTTTCCACATTTAATATGATAGTAGTTGTAGGTCTGTGGCATATGGCTTTTATTATGTTGTGATCTATTCCATCTATAGCCAGTTTTTTGAGTGTTTTGTAATGAAGGATGTTGAATTGTATCAAATGCTTTTTTCAGCATCAATTGAAATGATCATATGGTTTTTATCCATCATTCTGTTAACATGATGTCTCACATTGATTTAGAATGTTGAACTATTCTTATATACCTGGGATAAATCCCACTTGGTCATGATGAATGATCTTTTTAGTGGATTGCTGAATTAGGTATGCTAGTATTTTGTTGAGGATTTTTGCATCAATATTCACCAGAGATATTGGCCTACAGTTATCTTTTTTTGATGTGTCTTTGATTTTGGTATCAAGGTAATACTGGCCTCTAGTGTTTCTTCCTCCCGTATTTTTCAGAATAGTTTCAGATGGCTTGGTATTAGTTTTTTACAAATATATTTGGTAGAGTTCAGCAGTGATGCCATCGTGTCCCAGGCTTTTCTTTACTGGGAGAGTATTATGGCTTTGATCTTGCTATATGTTATTGGTCTGTTCAGGTTTTGCATATTTTTCGTGGTTTGATCTTGGTAGGTTGTATGTGTCTAGGAATTTATCCACTTCCTCTATATTTTTTTAATTTACTGGCATATAGTTGCTCTTAGTAGCCACTAATCATCTTTGGAATTTCTTTTATATCAGTTATAATGTTGCCCTTTCCGACTCTGATTTGATTTGGGTCTTTTCTTTTTCCTTTTTAGTCTGGCTCAAGGTTTTTCAATTTTGTTTATCCTTTCAAAAAACAAACTGTTTTGGTGATTTTTTTGTTTTGTTTTCTTTATTTCAAATTCATGTATTTCTTCTCTGAGTTTTCTTTATTCTTTTTTTTCTAGTAATTTTGGTTTCGATTTGCTTTTTCTTTTCTAGCTCCTTAAGATGCATTGCTAGGTTGTTTATTTCAAGTTTCTCTTCTTTTTGATGTAGGCATTTGTAACTATAAACTTCCCTCTTAGTAATGCTTTTGCTGTATTCCATAGGTTTTGGTATATTCTTTTTCCATCATAATTTGTTTCAATACTTTTTTTTATTTCCTTCTTAATTTCTTCACTGATTCACTGGTCATTCAAGAGCATATTGTTTAATTTCTGTATGTTTGTATAGTTTCCAAAATAGTTTTATTCCACTATAGTGAGAGATAATACTTAATATTAATTCATTTATTATGTCATTTTTTGAATGTTTTCAGACTTGTTTTGTGACCTAACATATGCTCCATCCTTGAGAATGATCCATGAGCAGAGGAGAAGGTGTATTCCACAGCTGTTAGATAAAACGTTCTGTAAATATCTATTAGGTTTATTTGATTTCTAGTGCAGAATAAGTTTGATATTTCTTTGTTGATTTTCTGTTTGGATAATCTGTCCAATGCAGAAAGTTGGGTACTGAAGTCTCCAGCTATGATTTTACTGAGGTCTATCTCTCTCTTCAGCTCTAATAGTATTTACTTTATATACCTGGGTGCTCCAGTGTTGAGTGCATATATATTTACAAATGTTACATCCTCTTGCTGAATTAGTGTCTTTATCATAGTATAATGGTATCTCTTTATAATTTTTGTTTTGAAATCTATTTTCTCTGATAAAAGTATAGCTATTCCTGCTCCTTTTTTGGTTTCTATTTGCATACAGTATACTTTCCATCTCTTTATTTTCCGTCTTCATATGTCTTTTTAGATGAAGTGTGTTTCCTTTAGGCAATAGATAATTTGGTCATTTAAAAAAAAATCCCATTCAGTTGCTCTACATCTTTTGATTGGAGAGTTCAGTCCATTTACACTCAATATAAATTATTGATAAGAAAGGACAGTCTGCTTTCATTTTCTTGTTTTTTGGTTGTTTTGTAGTATTTTCTTTCTTCCTTCCTTCCTCCCTGTCTTCTTTTTCATGAAGATGATTTTCTGTGCTGATGTGTTTTAATTTCTTTCTTTTTATTTGTTATTTATATGTTGAATTTTTTTAATGTAAAGTAACAACGAGGCTTGCAAATAACATCTTATAACCCGTTCATTTAAACTGATGACAACTTAGCAATTGCAAACATGAACAAACTAACAAACAAGCAAAGAGAAACTAATAAAAACCATACACTTTAACTTCATACCCCCCCGGTTTTTAACGTTTTTGTTATTCCTATGTATATCTATTAAAATTTCTGCCTTAAAATTTGTTGTAGTTACTACTTTTGATAGATCCATCTTTTAGTATTTCCAGTCAATAAATGAGTAGTTTACACAGCACAATTACAGTGCTATAATATTCTGTTTGTGTGTGTGTACTTACTATTACAATGAGTGTTGTACTTACAGATGATTTCTTATTGCTCATTAATCTCCTTTTTTATATTGAAGAACATCTTTTAGCATTTCTTGTAGGACAGGACTGGTGTTAATGAAATCCCTCAGCTTTTGTTTGTCTGGGAAAGTCTTTATTTCTCCTTCATGTGTGAAGGATATTTTCACTGAATAAACTATTCTAGGATAAAAGTTTTTTTTTTTTCCTGCATCATTTTAAATATGTCATGCCATATTTAAAGATTTCTGTAATCTTTAATTATGACCTGTAAGATTTGCACTGAGAAATCTGCTGCCAGATGTATTGGAACTCCTTTGTTTGTTATTTGTTTCTATTTTATCCTTTACCTTTGTTAGTTTGGTTATTAAATGTCTTGAGGTAGTCTTATTTAGATTAAATCTACTTGGTGTTCTATAGCCTTCTTGTACTTGAATACTGATATATTTCTCTAGGTTTGGAAAGCTCTGTTATTATCTCTCTGTTATTATATCCTTCTGTTATTATCTCGTACCCCTATCTCTCTCTTTACCTCCTCTTTAAGGCCAATAACTCAGATTTGCTCTTCTGAGGCTGTTTTCTAGATCTTGTAGACATGCTTCATCTTTTAAAATGATAGTGTTAAAAGAAGACACGCTGAAATGATGCAGGCTGCTCCTATGTTGAAAATTTGTTCATTACAATTCTCCCAATAAAGCTTTACAGCCCTCAAAAAAAAAATATTTTTTATTTTGTCTCATCTGTGTATTTTAAAATAGCCTTTCTTCAAGATCACAATTGTTTCTTCTGCTAGATAAATTCCTTTTGTATTCTTTAGTATGTTCATTGCATTTTTTAACTCTATAATTTTTGCTTGATTCTTTTAAATTATTTCAATATCTTTGTTAAACATATCTGATAGGATTCTGAACTACTTCTTTGTATTATCTTGAATTTAATTAAGCTTCCTTAAAGCAGATATTTTGAATTCTCTGAATGACCACATTTATTTGTCATGTTGGAATTGGTCACTGCTTCCTTGTTTAGTTTGTTTGGTGAGTTCATGGTTTTCTGCATGGTCTTGGTAGTTGTGGATGTTCCTTGATGTCTGGGTATTGAAGAGTTAGGTATCGATTGTAGTTTTCAGTCTGAGCTTGTTTGTACCTGTGCTTCTTGGGAAGGGTTTCCAACTATTCAAAGAGAATTGAGCGTTATGATCTAAATTTTTGGTCTCTGCAGCTATATTTGAATTAGGGAACACCTCAAGACCAGTAACACTGTGACTCATACAGACTCATAGACATTCTGCCTTAATAGTGTTGGGTAAGATCCAAGACTATCCAAGAGAATCCTCTTGATTACCAGACAGAGACTCTTATTATCTTCCCTTCCTTTCCCCCAAAACGTAGTATTTCTCTGCGTGGAGCTGCTGGAACCTGAGGGAGGGGTGACATAAGCACCGTTATGGCCACCACCATAGGTACCGTGATAGGTCAGACCCAAAGTCAGCACAGGACTGTGTCTCAATCAAGGCCCACAGCGACTACTCTCGGACCACTTCTATATTACTTCAAGACCCTATAATCAGATGGTGATAATCAGAGGGCTCTACTATCAGAGGGTGGCAAATCATCTAGCCAGGCTGTGTCCTTCCCTTCAGGTCAGCGAGCTTCCCCTTGGCCCAGGGCATATCCAGAAGTGCTATCCAGAAGCCAAGGCCTGGATTTGGGAACCTTAGAAATCTATCCAGTGGTCTATTTGACTGTGGCTAAGCTGGCACCCAAACCACAAGACAAAGCCCTTTCCCCTCTGCCTCTCCTTTGCACAAGCAGAAGGAGCCTCTCTCTATAACAGCCATCACCCGAGGCCCATGGTGAGCATTGCTTGGCTGCTGCTGATGTTCACTCAAGGCCCAAGGGCACTTAGTCAGCTCACAGTGAATGCTGCCAGGCTTGAGTCTCTCTCTTCAGAGAAGTTGGTTCCCTGTTGCCCATGGCAGGTCCAAAGTGCCATCCAGGAGCTGAACCCTGGATCCCTTGATTCCAAACCTGGAATCAAGGACCTCAGGATTTTCCTTGTTCTTCTATCTCACTGTGGCTGAGCTGCTGCGCAAGTTGCAAGACAACATCCCCTTTACTCTTTCCTCAGACAGAAGGAATCTCGCCCCTGGCCACCACAGCTGAGAATGCACTAGGTTAACTCCTAAAACCAGCCCGGCCCTGGGTCATATTCAAGGCCCACGACAAGTACTGCCTGGAAGCCACTAATGTTTATTCAAGGCCCAAGGACTCTTTAGTCACCTGATGATGAATCTTGCTAGGACTAGGTTTTTCCCTTCAAGGCAGCATGTTCCCTTCTGTTTCAGGGTATGTTCAGAAACTTAGTCTTGGAGTTAAGGCCTGAAATTTGGTCTTCGAGTCTCTGCTTGGTGCTCTATTTTACTGCAGCTGAGTTGCTATTAAAGTTACAAGACAAAGTCCTCTTTACTCTTCCTTGTCTCCTGAAACAGAAAGGAGGGGTCTCTTTCCGAGTTGGAAGCTATGCTGCTTGGGGTTGGGAAAGGGGTGACACAAGTACTCCCTGGGCCAACCTAGCTGGTGTCTCATTAGGTAGCATGCACCCCAAGTCCAATGGCTATAGAAGCCCAGCAGAACACCAGGACTTGTTCAGGAATTGCAGTCCTTGCGTCCTAGTCTGCCTTTCAAGTTTATTTAGGATTCCAGAGCGCTTCAGCCTGTTGTGGTGGGATATCTGGAACTCAAGTTCTGACTGCTAGCATGGACTATTTGACTCCCCATTGGCTAGGGCTGGTCTAACTGCTTCCTCTGTAGACACTAGTCAAATTCTGCCATCTGTTGCTTTTTGCTATGACATGAGAGAATTCAGATCCAATGCAAAGTCCCACAATCACTTTGCTCTTCCTCCCTATAGTGCATATATTCTCTTTTCATGCCACATGGTGGTTGTTCCTGCTAGGGTATGGGGGAGGAGGTGTAGGCAATTCAAAACTGTCTTTTTTTTCCTCTTCAGTGCCTCTTTCCTTGATAGGATGTTAAAACCAGGTACTGTGATTTCTCACCTTATTTTGGTTCTTAATGAAAATTCTTTCTTGTGTGGATAGTTGTTTGATTCAGTATTCTTGGGAAGGGGGAGGGCAATGATCACTGGAGGGTTCTATTTGGTCATCTTGCTCTGCCTCCCTCCATTTTCTTTTTCTCATTATATCTATCCCAGTGACTGTGAAGGCATAGCCTGCAGTTTTGATTTACATTTTCCTGATGACTAATAATGTTTCATGTGTTTATTGGTCATTCATATATATTTTGTAAATCCATGTCTACTCAAATACTTGTCCAAATTTAATTGGATTATTTTTATTCTTAAACAATATAATTGTTCTTTATATTTTATAAATCCAAATCTCTTAACATATACAAATTTGGAAAGTTTTTCTTCTATTCTGTGGATTGTCTTTTACTTTTTTAATGGTATTCTTTGAAGCACAGAAGTTTATAATTATGACAAAGTCCAATTTATCTGTTGCTTTTGCTTTTGATGTTGCATCTAGGAAATTATTGCTTAATCCAAGTCATGAATACTTACACCTATTTTTAAGGGTTTTGTAACTTTAGCTCTTACATTTGTGTATTTGATTCATTTTTAGTTAATTTTTGTATGTTATTTGAGGTAGAAAGTCAAACTTACTTCTTTTCACATGGCTATCTAGTTGTCTAGGAATAATTTTTATTGAAAAACAAACGGTAATTTTCCCACTGACGTGCCTTGAAATCCTTATTGAAAAGGAATTGACTAAGATTGAATTCCAGCATGACAGCATGAAGAGATCTACTAACTTTTTCCCTGAATAATTGGTGAAACATATGGTATTCTGACCACAATGGAATGAAATTCAAAGTTAAAAGCAGGAAGAATTCGAGAAGCTCACTATTACATGAAACTAAAGAACACACTCTTAAATAGCCAACAGGTTAAAAAAGAAATCATAAGGGACATTAAAAATTGTTTACAATTAGTAAAATAAAGACATAGTTTACTAACATTTTCAATAATTAGCTAAAGCAGTGCTTAGAGGTAAATTTATAGATCATGTGTCTATAATTAAAAAAATATCAAATTAGTAATCTAACCTTCCACCTTAAGACAACAATATTTTGTACTCTTAATGAGCCAGCTTTTGGTTTTATTGATATTTCTCTATTTTTTTATTCTCTATTTATTAATTTTCACCCTAATTTTTATTATTTCCTTCTCCCTGCTTGCTTTAGGTTTTGTATGCTATTCTTTTTTTGTTGTCTTTGATACAATTGCTTTGATACCAAGCCCAGATAAAGACATCACAAGGGAACTACAGACCAATATATTTTGTGAATATGGATACAGAAACTCTAAAAAAGTAAAACTTAGAAAAAGAAATTCAGCAATATATAAAAAGAATTGTACACCATGACCAAGAATACTATATCCAAGGAATTCTGGGTTCATTCAACATCTGTAAATAAAATAATGTAATATTCCATATGAATAAAAACAAAAATCATATGATAATTTCAATAGACATATAAAAAGCATGTGTCATTATTCAACATCTTTTCATGATAAAAAAAAATCGACAAAATAACAATAGAATGGAATGTCCTCAATCTGATAAAGGGCATCTACCAAAGCAACCCACAGTTAAATTATAATGAGTCAAGGCTGGATGCTTTCACTCAAAGATCGGAAAGAACCTAAGAATGTATATACCCACCACTTTCATTCAACATCACAATGAAAATGCTAGCCAAGGAAATTAGGCAAGAAAAAGAAGTAAAAGGCATCTAGATTGTAAAGGAAGAAAAAAAATCTCTATTTGTAGATTACATAATCTTAAATATAGAAAATCCTAAAGAATATAGTTTCCTAAGGGTGTAGGGTACAAGATCCATATACAAAAATTAACTGCAGTATTATACACTTGTAATAAATAATGTGAAAACAAAGTTAAGAATACTATTCTATTTATGCCAGCATCAAAACAAAAAAGAAGAAAAAGAATATTGTGGCTTCTCATGCCTGTAATCCCTATAATCCCAGGCTTTGAGAAGCCAAGTTAGGATCACTTGAAGCCAGGAGTTAGAGGTGACCCTGAGCAACAGAGAAAGACCGTGTCTCAAAGAAAAAAAAAAAAGCTGGTTGTGGTGATGCATGCCTATAGTCACAACCACTAGGGAGGCTGAGGTCAGAGGATTTCTTGAGCCCAGGAGTTGGAGGCTATAGTGAGCTATGATTGCACTACTGCCTTCCAGCTGAGTGACACAGAGAGACCTTGTCCTTGTCTCTAAAAAAGTAATAATAATAATAATAATAATACTTAACAATGTAACAAAGGAAGCATAAAACTTAAATTCTGAAAGCCACAAAACTTTGTTGAAATAAATTTTAAAATATCTAAATAAATGGAGAAATATTCTATGTTTCAGTATCAGGAGACGTGGACAATAGTTCTCAGACTTATCTGCACATTGAATGCAATCCATGAATCCATGTCAGAATTCAACCTTACATTTTTTTGTAATAACTGCCTAACTGATTCTACAATTCATGTGGAACTACAAGGGACCTAGAATTGCTGAATCAGTCCTGAAAAAATGAATAAAGTGAAAGTATTCAATGTCTTGAGTTCAAACTAACTACACTGTCACAGTAATCAAGATATTGTATTGTGATCGTTGCAGTACTGGCACAAGGATAGACACATAAATATATAACTCAACGGGGTATAATTGAGTATTTAGAAACAAGCCCATATATCTGTGATCAATTGGTTTTTGACAAAGGTGGCAATACCATACAATGGGGAGAAATGATTCTTTCAACAAACGATGCTGAGAACACTGGAGAGACACACATAAAAGAATGAAGTTAGACTCTTACCTCACACCATGTACAAAAATCAACTCACTACAGATCAAAAGTCTAAATGTAAGAGATAAAGTGCAGGCACAGTGTCTGCTGCCTGTAATACCAGCACTTTGGGAGGCCGAAGCAGGCGGATAATGAAGCCAGAAGTTCGAGAGCAGCCTGGCCAACATGATGAAACACTGTCTCTTCTAAAAATACAAAAATTAGCTGGATGTGGAGGTGCACACCTGTAATCCCAGCTACTCAGGAGGCTGAGGCAGGATAATCATTTAAAACCAGGAGGTGGAGGTTGCAGTGAGTGGAGATCATGCCACTGCACTCCAGCCTGGGCAACACAGCAAAACTCTGTCTCAAAATTAATTAATTAATTAATTAATTAACTAAATTTAATAAATGTAAAAGCCAAAAATATAAAACTCTTAGAAGATAACATAGGATTCAATTTTGATGACTTTAAATTTGTAAAGGGATGCTTATATATGACACAATAACCGTGAGCAGCACAATTTAAAAAATAGATAACTTGACTTTATCACAATTAAAAAGTTTGTATTTCAAATAACAACTTAAAGAAAGTGAAAAGACAACAAGCAGAATATTTGCAAGTTATATACCTGGTAAGAGACTTGGCTATATTCTAACACCCTTTTATGATATAAATACTCAACAAGCTAGTAATAGAAGTTAACTGGCATGTATATATATGTGTGTGCATATATATTCATATATGTAAATGTATATATTTCTATAGAGAATGGTTATAATTCAACAATAAAAAGAAAAATATCCCAAATAAAAGTGAGCAAAGGATCTTAATAGATATATCTTTTAAAAAGATATTCAAATGTCCAATAAGCACACAAGAAGATGGTTGATACTATTAATCATCAGGGAAATGCAAACCAAACCCACAATAATATATCTATGTATACTCACTAGGATGGCTAGAATTAAAAAGTCATATAATGACAAGAGTTAATGAGTGTGTGGAGAAATCAGAACTCTTATACAGTGCTGAAAGGAATGGGGAACATTTTGCAAATACTGTGAAACGTGATCTGGCTGTTCATCAAATGGTTAAAGGTAGAGTTACCATATAATCCAGCAATTTCACTCATAGCTACGTACCTAAGAGAAATGAAAACAGATATCTACACAAACTCTGGTACATGAATTTTTATAGCTCTATTATTAATAATAACTATAAGGTGGGAGCAACTCCAACATCCATCAACGGAAAAATGGCTAATGTATTTCCATACAATTTAACAGTATTCCACTCTTCAAAGAAACAAAGTTTAATAGAAGCTACAACTTATGTAAATATTGAAATATTATGCTAAATGAAAGAACCCAGTCCCAAAAGTCCACATATTAAATAATCCCATTTATATGAAAGTTTAAAACAGGAAAATCTACAGAGACAGAAAAGTAGGTTTGTGGTTCCTTGGGCTGCTTACCCTGAGGGAGTAGGCGGTGATAGCTAAAGGATGCAGGGTCACTTTTTGAAGTGATGTAAATGTTTTATAATTGATTATGGTGATGACTGTGCATATTTGTGAATATACTGAAAACAATTGAATTGTATACTTTAAAAGTTTGAATTGTATTATATTGTATGTGATTCTTAATAAGGTTGTTAAAATAACATTCAATTTAACAATCAATTGACCGTATTTGCATTTATTTCTATGCTCTTTATTCTATTTATGTGTGTGTGTGTGTGTGTATGTGTGTGTGTGTATAGTTATACATATATCAGCACCACTCTGTGTTGCTTATGGTAGTTTTATAGAGAGTTTTGAAATTAGGAAATATAAACCTCCAACTTTGTTCATTTTCAAGATTGTTTTGAGTATTACAGTCCCTTTGAGATTTCATATCAATTTTAGAATCAGTTTGGCAATATCTGCAAAAACAAAAAAGAGAGTTGGAATGTTGATAGATATTCCAATGAATCTATATTTCATTTTGAGGAGTATTACCACCTAAAATAAGAAGTCTTTCAATTGGTAAAACAAGATTTGTTCTTTTTAAGTCTAATTTTATTCAATATTTTGTAGTTTTCAATGTACAAGTACATTAGTCCATTTCTCACTGATATAAAGAACTACCTGAAACTGGATAATTTTTATATATTTTAAAAAGAGGTTTAATTGACTCCCAGTTCTGCATGGCTGGGGAGGTCTCAGGAAACATACAATCACAGCAGAAGGCAAAGAGAAAGCAAGCACCTTCTTTACAAGATAGCAGGAGAGAAAGAGAGAGATAGGGGGAGTGGCCAAACACTTTTAAACAGTCAGATCTCCTGAGAACTCACTCACTATCATGAGAACAGCATGGGGGAAACCGCCTCCATGATCCAATCATCTCCCACCGGGTCCTTCCCTCAACACATGGAGATTACAATTCAAGATGAGATTTGGGTGGGGACACAGAGCCAAGCCATATCAACAAGCCTCATACTTCTTTTATTAAGTGTTTTGTATTCTAGTTTTATGCTTCTGTAAATAACTGTTTTCTTAATTTTATTTTCAAATCGTTCACTGCTCTGCTAATATATTCTAACATCCACCCAGGGTGGTTACTGTAAGCACCCCCTTTTTGCCTATACAAAGTCCCTATCATGCACGTCCATGTAAAGACACCACCAAATAGACTTTGTGTGAGCAAGAAAGCTTTTTAATCACCTGGGTGCAGGCAGGCTGAGTCCAAAAAGAGAGTCAGTGAAGGGAGTTAGGGATGGGGCAGCTTTTTAGGACTGGGGTAAGCAGTGGAAAGTTACAGTTAATGGGGGTTTTTCTCTTGCAGGCAGGGGCGGGGGTCACAAGGTGCATGGTGGGGAGATCATAAGACTCATTGTCCAAAAGAGGAATGTCACGAGTTTGATTGATTGATCAGTTGGGACAGGGCAGGAACATGTCATAATGGAATGTCGAAGGTTGGTCAATCAGTTAAGACAGGAGCTGGCTGTTTCACTTCTTTTGCACTTTCCTGTTGCCTCAGGCCATCTGGATGTATACATGCAGGCTTGGACTCAGAGGCCTGACAGTCCCCACAGTTATGCTTATAAGAGAGGTTTAGGAAGACTTCAATTCCTTCCCTCAACTTCAGCTGTGTCATTCTCTCTGGTCACACCATCTTTGGTGTTTTATATCTGAAATCTCCCTTTTCTTAACCTCTTCAGATTGCTGATTCATTGGATGATCTGATCTGCTTAGCATTTTGTTTCTTCTTTTTTTTTTTTTTTTTTTTTTTTGAGACGGAGTCTCGCTCTGCCGCCCAGGCTGGAGTGCAGTGGCCGGATCTCAGCTCACTGCAAGCTCCGCCTCCCGGGTTCACGCCATTCTCCTGCCTCCGCCTCCCGAGTAGCTGGGACTACAGGCGCCCGCCACCTCGCCCGGCTAGTTTTTTGTATTTTTTAGTAGAGACGGGGTTTCACCATGTTAACCAGGATGGTCTCGATCTCCTGACCTCGTGATCCGCCCGTCTCGGCCTCCCAAAGTGCTGGGATTACAGGCTTGAGCCACCGCGCCCGGCTTGTTTCTTCTTAAATTACCTTTTCAGAAGCTTCTGTTGGAGGCATCAATCACAGCTGAGGACCAGTCCTATCCTATTCTGGCATGGAACTCCATTTTCAGTGATAAAACCCCAAATTGCTTTTAGCCTTTCTCGTTTTAAAAAAAATCAACTGGAAATTTTAATTTTTTTTTCCTTTAAATGCATGCTGAAACTTAACTTTCCAATATATGGCTATAAAAAGAAAAAATTGAAAACAAAACAAACACAGAGATTTGAAAGTAATCATGCTTTGGAAAAATGTAACAATATCTAATAAAATATTATGCAATTGAACTACAAAAGACTTTTTAAAATGTTACTGAGGTATTCAGAATTCAATATTTTCTGTGATCTCAATCAAATGTATCAACTACAAAAACCTTGAAACATGGTAGACAAGAATGTTAAACATTTTTGTCCCTGATAAGATTTCGGATTTCTTATTTTTATTCTATGTTTTCACAGTGAAATATATCAGCAATGTTGGTGGATAAATTATCTAATGTATCTCTTACCACTACTCAATGCAGACTATGGAACCATTTATTTTTATACTAAGTTTAGAGGAATAATCTATGCAAGGAAAGCTATTATGTCCACTTGCTTCAGCATTCCCAGATCATTTTTATATTGCCCTTTCTACTAACTGGTGCTCAAGCAAATGCATGTCACATAGGATTTAGAGCAGATTGCAGAAAAACAAACAGAACTTAACTTCTGCATAAAATACACTGTAAATAAAAATTAATTATCTTGGAGAATCTTCTTCACATTTACTATATATATTGACATACCAAATGAGGCCAAGTTGAACAAAAGAAATGCTAATTAAGAGAATACAATTGAATTCTTAATGCCAGTTTAAAAAAATAAAAAGCTAATGAGTTAAAGGAATCAGTAAAAATTAGTAATTTGTTTTTAAATAATGCAAAATGATATAACAGAGGACCAAATTACTCTAAATGAACAATATTTCTAATTCCTCATATAAAGTAAAGAAATATTTATATTTTCTAGGAAACTATTAAGTCTTGACAGGGAATACTTCTTTTACCAAAATGCCTACATTTTATGTTGACATGTTACATTTTCGTCCTTTCCTCTAAAACATACATGACTTTATCTTTTGTCACTTTATTTTGCATCATAATTAGCAACTGGAAGATTTCATCTTCTAAGTGTGTAAGAATGAAGGACATTTTCACCAGGGCTTACTACAAGTATAAATAGTTCTGCTGAGGTATTTAGAGCAAGTAGACTTGAGCAAGGATATTTAGCCTATAAAATAATTCGGGGAACAGTAGCTGCGCTCCAAAAAGTGAAGGGTTGATCTATGGGTGAAAGATGTGCTTTGTTATCTGAAGCATCATCAGAAAGTAGAGTAAAGCATCAATGGATAAAGATAGAGGGGGCACTTTGGTTCATAATAAGGAAGAACTGTCTAATAATTGAGCATGATTGAAGTGGAATTGCATGGAGGTGGCCAATTCCCTCTCCTTGGAGGCCTTTGTTTTTGCAAATGCTTAGTATCTACTGAGTTAGCGTGCTAAGTCAGGGATTAAGTGACAGATGGTTGAGAGGAGTGATTTCAAAATTGTAGGTCACAGCACATTAGTAGGACATGAAATCAAATTAATAGATCTTGACTGGAATTTTTGAAATGAATGTTATAAATTTATTTTACTCAACATTTTGATGAAAGTCATTCATGCTTCTTGCAGAAAATGTATATAAATACAGGTAAATCAAAACAAAAAATAATCAAGAGACTATTGTAAAGACTGTAATCTTACTATTCTGTTGTTTTATACTATTTTTCTACACATTTTTGTCTGTAGACAGACATTTAAACACGTTCATTTTGTATCTATATATGTGTGTTCATATTAAATTTCCATTTAATTATGTTTGTGCAGTCATTTTTCCTCACTCATTTGGAGGGCTGAAATTGGTCTATAGGACATTTTATTTTAATTGTTTTCACCATTTGTTTTTAAAAAATATTTGTAGACACATTACAGTTGTACACACTTATAGAATATGTAAGATATTCTGATATAAGTATATAATGTAAATAAATTAATGCCATGTTGGTAATAATGTGACAGGCCTTATGTTTTGTAGTCTTGTTATATTATTATAGTCCTTAAAACCATGATGAAGTAGATATAATGATGCCCACTGTATAGATGAGGGCTCTGAGGATTACAAAGATTAAGAAAGCTACCAAGGCCAAATATCTAGTGTGTTATCTGGAATTAGAATGGACATAGTGCTAGAGATTTCCATTTAGAACAAAATGTTTGTAAGGAAATTGTGTATAGATCAGTTATCATAGATCAGAAACTGTATTCAACTTATTTCCAATACCTTGGTACCAAAGTTGAACTTGTTTTCTGAGATTTCCATCATCTGGAAATCAAAATATTTAATAATTATCCTACCCTTGCCTCTTGTCAGGTGTGGGACATAAGTCATTTTATCTCTATGGGTCTCCCTCTAATAAAATTTTAATGGTATAATTTTAAACACAGGAAAATTTATCCTTCATAGTATACATTTGCATGAGTTTGACCCTATTTATGATCTCAACCACAGTCAAGATATAGAAAAGTTCCATTACTCACCCACTATATTTCTTCATGTCTCTTTGTAGTCAACCTTTCCCCATCTCCAATCTGGTAACCACTGAACTGTTTTTGTTCCCTGCAGTTCTTCCAATGCAAGAATGTGATATAAATCACATTTTACAGAACTATAGTCTAAATAATCTTTTGTATTTGGTTTCTTTTACTTAGCCAAATCTATTGCTTCATGTATATTGACATGTAGTCTCATGTATCAGTAGTTTGTTCCATTTCATTGCTGAATGGTATTCCATTATATAGATATACCAATGTTTGTTTACCCATTCATTGCCTGGGGAACACTTGGACTGTTTCCGTTTTCAATGCATATAACCACTACATTTGTATTTAATTCAGTAATATACGAGAGTTCTGGTTGTTCTTCAACTCCACCAATGATTGGAATTGTCAGGTTGTGTTTTCTTTTTCATTTTAACTATTATGATAGGTGTGTAGGTGTGGTTTAGTCTTGTTTTAATTTGCAATTCTCTAGTTAATACTGATGAATATTTTTTCATGTCCTTAGTTTTCATCCACATATCTTCTTTGGTGAAGATTTTGTTAATATATTTTCTCCATTTTTAAACTGGATTTTGTTTTCTTACTGTTGATTTTTTTGCATTTCTTTGTTTATACTACACATAAATCCTTTATCAGATATGTAATTTGCAAGCATTTCTTTCTTTTCAAGTCTTTGGCCTGTTTTTTCTCTCTGAACAGTGTCTTTTGAAGAGCAGAAGTTCTTAATTTTACTGAAGTTCAGTATATCAGTTTTTCTTTCATGTTCTTTGCCTTTGTTTTATAGCTAGAGAAATCTTTGCTGAACTCAAAGTTGAAGAGATTTTCTTCTATGGTTTTCTCTAAAAGTTAAATATTTGGGGGGTTTATATTTAGGTTTATAACACACTTTGAATGATTTTCAGTATAAAGTGTAAGACATAGATTGAGATTCATTTATTTAGCATATGGGCATTTATTTATTCCAGCATCATTGGTCACAAAGACTCTCATTTTTCTATTGATTGCTTTTACAACTTGACAGAAAATAAATTGATTACATATATGACTATTTTGGGACTTATTCTGTTCCATTCATCTATATGTTCAGTATTCTAAGGTAATAAATATAATACAAATAAAGGAATAGGAAGGAAAGGTAAGGAAAAGATAAAAAATATATAAGCATGCATTATTCCTGGTAAAAATAAACATTATTTCATGAAAGTTCTTGTTCAATTAAGAGAGTGTACATATGTTCATTAGATCATCACCATCAAAACTCAATACTTTTGAGTTTTCCATCACAAATGTGAAATTATTGAATTAGTTTTGTCCTTCTGTGATGCTCTAAAATCCAAGTTACCTAGGAGTTAAGTAGACAACAAATATATATTTATGTGTGTGTGTGTGCGCGTGCACACACACACTTTTTTCTCTTTCAGTTCTACTTTTCTTTTGTTCTCTGCAATGGTTGACGATGGTGCCAATATCTGCTGCCTTTCCCACAACATATGTTCTCCCTTTCTTCTACAATAACTGAATTCATGGCTAGACAGACACTTATTCAGAAAAAAAGGTGTATTTTCCTGAAGCCCATGCAACTATGTGTGCCAATGTGATTATGTTATTACCAATGAGATTTAGACAGAGTATCATATGGGATATTCAGGAAACTTTTAAATTAAATTAAATTTAGGGTTTGATTTTTTTTTTTTTTCTCTGAAGTAAGTGCTTGCATGCACTCTATATGTAATTCCTTCTTTCTAATTTTTTTCTGGTGATTGGAACAGGCATATAAGCTTACAAGTTTGACAATGAACAACCCCATTCATCTACTCACCAGTTTTAAAAGGAACTGACAGAATTTCTTTTTTTTCTTTTTTTTCTTTCTTTTTTGTTTTTTTTGTTTGTTTGTTTGTTTCTGTATGTGTGCTCTTTTTTTTTTTTTTTTTTTTTTAGACGGAGTCTGTATCTCCCAGCCTGGAGTGCAGTGGTGCTATCTCAGCTCACTGCAACCTCCACCTCCCTCGTAGCTGGGACTACAGGAGCGTGCCACCACTTCTAGTTAATTTTTTTGTATTTTTAGTAGAGACAGGGTTTCACCATGTTAGCCAGGATAGTCTCCATCTCCTGACTTCATGATCCACACTCCTCGGCCTCCCAAAGTGCTGGGATTACAGGCATGAGCCACTGCGCCTGGCCCAGAATTTCATACAGTGAAACTCACATTCCCACTGTAGGCAGCATTTATGTAAGGATGACTCAACATAAATCTTGTTTAATATTTTGCCAATTAAGTTTTCTCTGTTACTTACAAGGAGATCGCCATCATTTATCTGACAGCATTCCTGATTTCCCCTCACCACTAAGCATGACCTTTGTCTTCACCATCTTCATGAATCACACCACCACATCGCTACTGGTTTAGATCAACAAATCTTGGAGTTCCCTTTGACTCTTCTCCCTCACTCCTAATCCAATCAATCAGCAAATGGTCTCTTTCCGACCTTTACAGCATTTACAGAAATCACTTTCTCATTATTTGGTCCAAGCCATCATCCACCATCCCTGTGGATTGCTACAATTGACCCACAGCTAGTTTCCCTTCTTCTACTCCAATCCCCTTCATTCAGTTCTTATCAGAACAACCAGAGGGAGACTATTCGAAACAAGTGGTATCATTTCATCCTCTGTTCAAATCCTGCCGAGGGCTCTTTCTCATCCAGAGTAAAATCCAGAGTCCTTACTCTGTCCTTATAGGCCTCACAATTTCTCACCTCCAGGTACCTCCCTCTGTCTTCTCCTCTCTTCTCCCTTATTATCTTATTTCCACCCACTCTGGCCTGCATAATGGGTTTTTCCTACCAGATATCCTCTCTTAGTCCAGATAACCCTCACAGTTGACTCTCTCCCTGCATTCAGGTCTCTGCTCAAATGTAAACTCATGTGAGAGGAGGTTTTTTTTTTTTCCCCACTTATATAAAATATTACTCCTTCCAATACTTTATGTCTCCCATACTCTGTTTTATATTCTTTATGTCACTTAATCTCACAGACATTATTATACCAAATTCAGATATTGCCTCCTTCCCTCACAGAGTCTGGGGCTTTGTTGCTTCATTTTGTTCACTGATATCTCTAGAGCATCTAGAACAGGGCATGGCATGTAGTGCCCCTCAAGAAATATCTGTGGAATGAATGAATAAATTAATGAGAAAAAGAGGATGGGAAGTGAATCTTCAAATCATGACTATGATACCTGCTACCCATAAGATAATAACTAACTGATCTCTGATCCTCATTTTAATCTTCTCTTGAGTGGGCATAATAATATGTAACTGAGGATATTCACATGAAGATTAAATAAAATTATCCTAATAAACATCCCACACAAGGCCCTACACACAAAAAAAATGGAGTCAATATGAGTTTGATAAATCATCAAATTTTGAAAAAATATGCAACCAAAGTCATCTAGTGATCTTGAGGGAAAGCATCTTGCAAGATTTTTCAGGCTAATGATGTAAATAAATTCAGATAATCCCCAAGCATTAAATGGAATTTATAATGCCTTAATTCAATTCTCTAAAGCATTAAATATCCACGATCAAGAAATATCTGTGTTATTTATGCCTTGTAAAAAATGTCATTTATTGTAAACCTGAAACATTGGGCAGAATGTTTAGGAGCCTTTGTGACTTTTGACTAACCCCCTGAGAACAGTCTTCAGAGAAAGAGATTGGCACTTCTCATACCTTGTCCCCCAGGGAAGGCTGCTGTCACTCCTAACATGCAGAGAGTGCCATTCTGTAACTCTGCTGACATGAAGCATGCCTCCTTTGAGAGTGCAGTCAGCCCAGGCTTGAGTTCCTTTTTCACCAGAATTACCCTGAGACAAACTCATCTGGAAGCATTCCTGCCACCTCTGATGCATCTGCCAGCCTTCCACTCCTAGGGCAGATATTTCTCCCTCATTTTACTCAAGCTCTTCTTGTCTTACTGTAGCATCCCTTGCTTCCATTCTTTTCTTCCTTGCCAATATTTTTCCATTGTGCCTAAAGGAATTCACTTTCCCCTTTCACTTCTTGAAATCTCCCTTCTCCTTCTGGCTGATATATATGTGCATTTATTTATAAATAAATCATAATTTATTTACATATATTATAAAATTATAATTTTATAACCTACAAAATACAATAATCTATAATATAAAATTATATATGTAGAATTAGAATAGGTAGGTTGGAATCTCTTATTAATTCTATTTAAGACGACTTTGTGCAATAATGAACATTTTCTTTATCTGTTCTGCTCGACATGGTCACCACTAGCTATATGCAATTATTTGGGATGGGGTCCCCAACCCCTGGGCTGTGAACCTTTACCTATCCTTGGTCTGTGGCCTGATAGGAACCAGGCAGCACAGCATGAGGTGAGTGGCCAGAGCAAGCATTGCCACCTGAGCTCTGCCTCCTGTCAGATCACCAGCAACCTTATATTCTCATAGGAGTGTGAATCCTATTGTGAACTGCTCATGTGAGGGGTCTAGACTGCATGATCCTTATAAGAATCTAATGCCTGATGATCTGAAGTGGAAGTTTCATACCAAAACTATCCCCTAACCCTTCTGTGGAAAAAATATCTTCCAGGAAACCAGTCCCTGGTGCAAAAGTTTGGGGACTGCTGATTTGGGACTTTAGGTTTAGTGTAACTTAGGAACTGATTGTTTTATTTTTTATTAATTTAATTTAAATAGTGACATATGGCTAGTGGCTACTATATTGAACATCATAGTTCTACTCCCTTTCTCTTTCACCCTCAAATGAAAGACTACTTATGATTCTAGAGATAATACTCTTGACTCTTTACCTTCTGACTAATTCCATTCATCAATTGAACGTATCAGTTTAATTCTTTGTCTTCTGGTTTTTCATCTTACATTCCACCTCAAGCCCCACCATTACAGTGGGAAACTTCAACTTGTATACCTGTAACCTATCTTCAAAGCTTGAAGCTCCAATCTATAATATTGTTATTTTAAATGTATTATACTCTACTCCATAGTCTCTCACATATGAAATATTAAATTTGAATCATTTACCTTTTGATCACCATAGTTGAGAGAAGTGTTAAATAATATCTTGTGTAGTAATATGCCATCTACTAAAAGTTATCCACTGGTGCTGCAGTTAGGATTCATTGCTTTTCCATGCTATGCATCACCAACCACCTGGTCTGTAATCTTATGGCACTTAATACACTTCCAATATAAAACACTGTAGCACTTAGTAGCACTTATTGTAACTATCTCTTGATTTCTCTATATTCCCATTAGAATTTGTAGGGGAAAACTTTCTCATTTATATACTACTACCCAGACACATAAAGGCTCTCAATAAAGGAGTGAATAAAGGAGTAAGTTAATGAATGAATTCATTTTATTGGCTGATGCAATGAGTCACAATATTTATAAGATCCCTGACAACTACTCTACACTCACATGAATTAACAGTGATCTGAATAGAGAAATAGGGTTGTGGTGTGTCCCCTGGTAATCACACAGAGCCCAGACAGATCACAAATGCATTAGGATAGTCTCATCCTGATGAGGATTTGTATTTCTAACTAGAATTTAATCCATCTAGCACTTCAATTTTATAGGTGATAATTAGTAATTTCCTCACAAATTTGGAGCTTAGAGTCATCATAGAGTCCTTAACTCAAGTTTCACAGCTTTTATTGGATAGAGATAACAGTTTAGGATTTTGTTGTTGTTGTTGTTGACTTTTGTTTGAATGATTGCTTGTTTTTTTGTGTTTGCGTTTGTTTTTGTTTTTTTGAGAAGGAGGCTCGCTCTGTTGCCCAGGCTGGAATGCATTGGCATGATCTCAGCTCACTGCATCCTCTGCCTCCCGGAGATTCTCCTACCTCAGTCTCCTGAGTAGCTGGCACTGCAGGTGCATGCCACCATGCTCAGTTAATTTTTGAATTTTTAGTAGAGACAGGATTTCACCATGTTGGCCAGGATTTTCTCAATCTCTTGACCTCATGATCCGCCCACCTCAGCCTCCCAAAGTACTGGGATTACAGGCGTGAGCCATTGCACCCGGCCAATTTCTTGTTTTTGATTTAAAAATTATTGCTGTTTCAATAGCTTGCTTTGACTTAAACTCAATGGAGAAATGGCTCATCCTTACCAGGAACTTGACATGTTTTCTATGAATAAACGCAAAATCCAATTTCAGATGATAGTTACAACATATACCATTCAGTCTCTACTTTTACAATATTAATATGTACAGTTTTTTTTCTGAAAATATATGCACATTAAAAAAAGAAAATATGTATCAATTTAAGTATTGTGTTCTGTGAGACCAAGGAAAGAACCTACAGGTTCTAACCATGTCAGCTTTCCTTGTATTTTACGGACAATGTGTTTTAAATTTCTAAGGCAGAATGGTATGATTGAAAATATTTAACACAGAGATCTTAATATGTTCTTAAGAAACAGAATCTTTGCAAGCTCTAAGAGATTCTTAAGAAATTTTGAACATTACTTGTCTTTCTTATACTTTATTATTCTATTTTTAAAGGAAATAAAATTATCTAACTCTAGTCCTACTCTAAGTGTTCTAAATACTATTCCTGTTAAATGATAAGAATAACAAATCATAATGTCCTAGCATTTTGATTGCTTCCCTCGAGGAAATCTCTGTTAAATGCTCTGTGTAACTTGTGCAGTATAATATTCATACCAACACATAAGTTTAATATTAATATAATAGTTTTGCAGATGAGGAAGCTGAGGTCCAGGGAGGTTAAATACATTTACCACTAATATAAAAATTATACACCTTATCTATTCATTTAATTTGGTTCCAATGCCCATGCCATTAACTGCTGAGCAACACTGCCCTGCTCTTAAGCTCTGTTACATGTAATTACATAAGTCTCATACTAACCGTTTTTCTCCAGTGTGAATATTACATTGTTTTAATTACCGTAGATTTATAGACTATAAAGCCATAGAACATCTGGTAGGGCAAGAGTTTTCTCCTAATATCTGGAAAGGTAGATCTTTCCTCATTTTTATTTACTATTTATTATACATTATTTATTCTTCAAGTAATAAATACATAATGTACAATTATGTATAATGTATAATACCTCAAGTGAGGAATACATCATGTATAATAGTATTATGCTTAATATATACTATATAGTAAGTATAGTATATGCTTGACATATAATATAAACAAAATATATGCTATAATACATTATACATACATTCATATATTCATTATGTGAATAAATATATAATGCATATATTCATTTAGCTCCATAATACATGCTATAAGAATTCTGATTAGAATTATATTAAATTTATACATTGTTTTATGTAAAATACATTTGCATATAAATTTGAAGTTTTCTACATAGAAATATGGTATATCTCTTTATTATGATCTTATTTGCCTTTTATAAAGTTATATATTCTTCTTTATTTAGCTCTTAATGTGTCTTGACAGCTATCTTTCAAAGAATTTAGTAGTGTTTTTATTATTTTTAATGATATTATTTTCCATTAAAAAATCAATATTTATTTTCAAGTACATCAATGATGGAGACTAATAAGACTCGATTTTTAAACTTTTAATTTTGAAAAATTTTAAATATAAATAAGTTTTTCCAATATGATGTAGGGATATTTGACATACCCTTCACCAGCTCTCCCTAATGTCAACACCTTGCACAGCCATGGTATAATGTTCTAAACTACAAAATTAATTTCAGTACAACATTATCAACTAAATTAAAGACTTTATGTGAAATGCATTAGTTTTTAAGGTTCTTTTTCTCTATCAAGATTATACAATAAATTTTGTTGTTTCATTCAATCTGTGACCATCAATTTTTTATTGTCTCTTACAACTTTGACACTTTCTAAGGAGTACTGGGGAGTTGTTTTATAGAATGTCCCATAATTGAAGTTTGCCTCATATTTTCTTATGATTAGATGAAGATTATTTTTTAAAGGATACAGACAAGTGATGCATTCTTCTCAGTATATCACGTCAGGTTACATGGTGCCAATACATCTTTTTATTGGTGATATTACCTCAATTACTCGGTTAAGGTGGAGTTTGGTGGGTTTCTCCACTATAAATCTACTATTTTCCCCTTTGCAATTAACAAATATCTTGGGAGATATACTTTGAGACTTTGTAAATATCCTGTTTCTCCTCAAACTTTGACCCCCTAAATTTACTATTCATCATTAAGTCTTGCAGATGGTAATTATTAACATTGAGTTCTACTGGTAATTTTTTATTCCACAATTCCTTCTACATTTGGAGTATATAAACAAGAGATAACTCCGCTCATCTATCAATCTCTCTATCTCTATATCTGTCTATCTATGTATCCATCCTATCACCTACCTGTCTATCTAAATCCATTTATTTATTTATTTCCATTTGGATTCCTATATTAATTTTAGTGTATGACTTTTAATTCAATAATATTGTTATTTAATTTACAGCTCAAATTATTCCAGGTTTGTCTCTTGGAAGTACTTTCTGGTTGACTCCTGTTCTCTCTTCAATATATCTCCATACCTTTTTTTTAACACTTTCTTACTTTCTGGAACCAGAAAATGATTCAAGATATCTGCTCTTCTTTCACAGAGCTGTAGATCTGATTTTGTGTATTGGTGTTGAGTTTTAGCTTAAAGTGTGAATTTTAGAAAACTTTTGGTAGGTTATTTTTTATTCTGAAATACATTATAAATGTTTTTAGAAATATTTTTAGTCTTAATTGCAGTTTATTATTGTATTTCTCTATATCAATTTTACGGATTATCTAAAAATATTAATGTGATATTTAAAATGGTCTAGGTCATATATCTACGGAATGGCAAAAAACTGGACTTGATACAACTATTATAATTCCAAAATCCATGATCACTGTTCATACCACTGAGCCTATCATAGGAAGAGACAAATACTATCTGCTTATCATAACATTAAGCATTTAATACACGGTTATTTTAAACCATGATGTTTATAGCTTGTGTACCTCCCTAAAAGAGTCCCGTATGGAGCCCTGTACAACCTTTACCTCAGCCAAGGTTATACACCAAATATCTGGTAAAAATGAGATCCACACTCAGATTTGTCTTGCTTTAAATGCTACCTCACCTTGCCATCCTTAAAATATGAGCAATCTGCTGAGATGTTAAATTTCAAAGTTGTTTTGGTGAATGATTTGGATAAGACATGAGTGTATATGTATGTGTGTGTGCATATATATATATGAATGTACATTTACATATAAACATACATATAAGAAGTCTGTGTGTACGTGTATAGAACGCAAAAGACTCCATCAAAAAATGGTTAGAACTAATAACTGAATTTAGTAAAGTTGCAGAATATAAAGTCAACATATAAAAATCAGTAATATTTCTATATGACAATAACAAGCAATCTCAAAAATAAGTCAATAAATCAATTTCATTTACAATAGCCAAAGAAAAATACCTAGGGATAAATTTATCCAAGAAGGTGAAACATCTCTACAATGAAAATTATACCATCAGAGTGAACAGGCAACCTACAGAATGGGAGAAAATTTTTGCAATCTACTCATCTGACAAAGGGCTAATATCCAGAACCTACAAAGAACTCAAACAAATTTACAAGAAAAAAACAAACAACCCCATCAAAAAGTGGGCAAAGGATATGAACAGACATTTCTCAAAAGAAGACATGCATACAGCCTACAGACACATGAAAAAATGCTCGTCATCACTGGCCATCAGAGAAATGCAAGTCAAAACCACAGTGAGATACCATCTCACACCAGTTAGAATGGCAATCATTAAAAAGTCAGGAAACAACCGGTGCTGGAGAGGATGTGGAAAAATAGGAACACTTTTACACTGTTGGTGGGACTGTAAACTAGTTCAACCATTATGGAAAACAGTATGGCGATTCCTCAAGGATCTAGAACTAGAAATACTATATGACCCAGCCATCCCATTACTGGGTATATACCCAAAGGATTATAAATCATGCTGCTATAAAGACACATGCACACGTATGTTCATTGCGGCACTATTCACAATAGCAAAGACTTGGAATCAACCCAAATGTCCATCAGTGACAGACTGGATTAAGAAAATGTGGCACATATACTTCATGGAATACGATGCAGCCATAAAAAAGGATGAGTTTGTGTCCTTTGTAGGGACATGGATGCAGCTGAAAACCATCATTCTCAGCAAACTATCGCAAGAACAGAAAACCAAACACTGCATGTTCTCACTCATAGGTGGGAACTGAACAATGAGTCACTTGGACTCGGGAAGGGGAACATCACACACCGGGGCCTATTATGGGGAGGGGGGAGGGAGGAGGGATTGCATTGGGAGTTATACCTAATGTAAATGACAAGTTGATGGGTGCTGATGAGTTGATGCGTGCAGCACACCAACATGGCACAAGTGTACATATATAACAAACCTGTACGTTATGCACATGTACCCTAGAACTTAAAGTATAATAATAAAAAACAAAACAACAACAATAAAAAAACAACACACACACACTCAGAAAATTATAAAATGTGTTGAGAAAAACTGTAGAAGACACAGTAAATAGAGCAATATCTTGTGTTCGTGGATGGAAGAATTAATATTGCTAAAATGGTCCTACTACCCCAAATGATTTATGGACTGAAGGCAATCCTGATCAAAATACCAATGATATTCTTCATAGAAACAGAAAATAACCTTGAAATTCATGTGGAGCCACAAAAGAACCCAAATAGTCAAAGCAATCTTTTGCCAAAAGAACAATGCTGGAGGCATCACACTACCTGAATTTAAAATATACTACAAAGTATAGCAAACAAAACAGAATGGTACTGGCATAAAACAGACACATAGACCAATGGAACAGAATAGAGAACCCCAAAAATACATCTATGCATTTATAGTCAGCTGACTTTCAATAAAGTTTCCAAGAACACATATTGGGGAAATAATGGTATCTCCAATAAAAGTGCTAGGAAAACCAGGTAGTCACATGCAGAAGATTAAAACTGAATCCCAAACTTTCACCACATATAAAAATCAAATTGAAATGGGTTAATGACTTAAATAGAAGACCCAAAACTGTGAAACCAATGGAAGAAAACATAGAAGAAATGCTTCATGGAATTCGACTGGGCGAGTATTTTTCTTTAAGACCTCAAAAGCTCCGAAATAAAAACCAAAAAGTAGACAAATGAAACTACATCCAACGAAAAAGCTGTTTCACAGCTGGAAATAACAAAGTGAAGAGACAACTGACAGAATAGGAGAGAGTATTTGCAAACTATGCACATGACAAATGTCAATATCCAGAATATATAAAAACTCAAACAACTTAATAGAATACACACAAAATATAACACAATTTAAAAATACGTGAACGATCTGAATAGACATTTCTCAAAAGAAGGCACAGAAATGACCAATAGATATATGACAAAATGTTCAACCTCAGTAATCATTGGAGATTCAAATCAAACTTACAATAAAATACCACCTCACCCCAGTTAGAATGGCTATTACCAAAAAGACAAAAATAACAAAAGCTAGTGAGGATGCTGAGAAAAGGAAACTTTAATACACTGCAGGTAGCAATGCAAATTAGTACAGCTATATTGAAAAGCAGTATAGCAGTTCCTCAAAAAAATTAAAAATACAACTACCATATGACCAGCAATCCTATTTCTGAATATATATCCAAAGAAATGCAATCAGTACGTTGAAGACACATCTGCATTCACATGTTTATTGCGGTGATATTCACAATAGCCACAATATAGAATCACTTTAATGCCCATCCACAGATGAATAGATATAGAAAATATCTATATTTTCTATAAATTTTCAAACACATACACACACGACTCAAAATGGACTGTCATTCAGCCTTAACAACAGAATGAAATCCTGTCACTTATGGCAATATATATGAACCTGGAGGACATTATGTGAAGTAAAATAAACCAGGCATCGAATGACAAACACCACATGTATCATTCATTTGTATAATCTAAAAAGTTTATTTCATGAAAGTAGACAGTAGAATAGTGATTACAGAGGCTGGAGAAGGGGGAGGAGATGTGGTATTGGGGGAGATTGCTCAATAGGTACAAAGTTACAGTTAGACAGGAAGAATGGGTTCTGGTATTCTATTACACAGTAGGGTGACTTTAGCAAATAAAAATGTGCTATATATTTCAAGATCGCTAGAAAGGAAGATTTTCAATTTTGGCACCACAAAGAAATGATAAATGTTTAAAGTGATAGATATGGTAATTGCCCCTATTTAATCATTATATGATGTTTACATGCATCAAAATGTCATACTGTACCCCATAAATAAGTACCATTATTATGTGTCAATGATAAAATGACTAATGGGAAAATAAGCATCTTTATTTAAAAATAAGTTTAAATATATTATGCAGTGAATATCAAAAAGTAGGAATTTTTATATATACTTTGATCAGTCAAACATCAAGGAAATATAAGTAACACAGTCTTTACTTGTTATCAAATAGGGATGAGTTTATTTTGTCTGTAGCTAATATGATCTTCCTAATTTTAAATAATAATAAAGATAGTTCAGTCCTAAAGATCTATGTGCAAGAACATATATAGTTGACCCTTGAACATGTGAAGGTTGGGGGTGCCACCTCCTGCACAATTGAACATCTATGTGCAACATTTGACAGTCCCAAAACTTAATTCCTAATAGTCTACTGTTGACTAAAAGCCTTACTGATAAAATAAGCCATTGATAATACATAGTTTGCATGATATATGTATTATATACTCTGCTCTTACACTAAAGTAAGCTAGAGAAAAAAAAAGCTAAGAAAATCATAAGAAAATGTCTTCACCATTTTTTGAGCGAAAGTGGATCATCATAAAGCTTTCATTCTTGTCCTCATGTTGAGTAGACTGAGGAAGAGTAAGAGGCGGCCTTGGTCTTTCTGTCCTAGAAGTGACAGAGGTGGAGGGGTTGGAATGGGAGGCAGGAGAGGCAGGCACATTGGCATAACTAACAGAAATACATCTTAATTTCTGTCTAACTGTTCCGGCTTTCCGTTTCTGTAAAACTGTTTCTATATGGTATCAATCCTTCTTCACCAGTTGCTTTAGTTTCAGTGCCCATATCACAGAAGGGTCCATCTCATAAAAGGAGTCAAAGCAGTCTTGAACAATCAAAACCCTCCCGACAGATTGCCTCATGTCAATTTGTTTTCCAGCACTGCTTCTTCTACGTCGTCTTCCTTATTGTCAAATACTCAGTTGGACGCACTCATTTATGTTAAGTCATCTGTTAATTCATCTGCTGTAGTGTCTATTAGATCTTGAATTATTCCAAGATCTATATCTTAAAACCTTTCAGCTGTCCCTACTCTTTTTATTATTATTATTATTATATTATTATTATTATTTTTTGCCATATCCACGATCTCTTTCATGATTTTCTTGACTGGCTCCATTTTAAATCCTGTGAATTTATGCACGACATCTGGACACAGTTTTCTTCAGCAAGAATTAATTGTTTGGGACTTGATAGCTTTAATAGCTTTTTATGTAATAATGATGGCATTTTCAATGGTGTAAATCTTCCAGAGTCTCATGATTTCCCCTCTACTGGAGTCTTCCCTCGTAGTGTTGATAATCCTTCCCATAGAGTGCTGTGTGCAATGGGACTTAAAGGCCATTATGACCTCCTGGTCTAGAGGTGTAATTAGAGATATTATATTTAGGGACAAGTAGATCACTTCCTCACCACTGGTGTTTCACTCATGGGGTTCTGAGTTGTCAGGGGTGTCCTTCAATATCTAAAGAACTTTAAAAGGCAGTCCCTCACTGGTAAGGTACTTCCTGACTACTTCAGGGACAAAATATCAATGGAATCAATGTAGAAAAAGGGTTCTTGTTGTCCAGGTTTTCTTGTTTTACAGTGAAAGTACTGGCAGCTGGTGTTTATTTTTCCCTTCAAATCTTAGGGGATAGCAGCTTTATAGATAAAAGCAGCTCTGATCATAAACCTGATTGCATTTAAATGAAACACTGAAGTTAGCCTATCCCGTCCTGCCTCACTGCTGGTGTTTGGTCTCTTCCTTGCATATGTTATTTGTGACATTTTTGCCAGAATAAGGCACTTTTATCTGCAGTAAAAACTTGTTCAGCCAGATATCCTTTCTCTTCAATTGTTTTCTTAATGAATGGCATCTGGGAACTTGTCTTCACCATCTTGGTCAGCAGAAGCTTCTTCTCCTGTTATCTTTTTCTTTCTTTTTTTTTTTTTTTTTTTTTTTTTTTTTGAGATGAGAGTCTCTCTCTGTTGCCCAGGCTGGAATGCAGTGCTGCGATCTCAGCTCACTGCAACTTCCGCCTCTCTGGTTCAAGGGATTCTTTGCTCAGCCTCCCGAGTGGCTGGGACTACAGGCGCGTGACACCACGCCCGGCTAATTCTTTTGTATTTTTAGTAGAGACAGGGTTTCACCATGTTAGCCAGGATGGTCTCCATCTCTTGGCCTGGTGATCCGCCCACTGCAGCCTCCCAAAGTGCTGGAATTACAGGCCTGAGCCACCGCACCTGGCCCTATCTTAACATTTTTTTAAAGCTAAATCTCTTTCTAAAATTGTTAAACCATCCTTTGGTGGCATTAAATTATCCAGCTTCAGAGCCTCATCTTCTTTTTGCTTTGAGTCTTTGTATAATGACTTTACTTTTTCTTAAATCTAGAGTCTATAAGTAGGTCTTTCTTACAGCAATCCTGCATCCACAGAAAAGTTACGCTTTCAGTAGAATGGTATTTTAGGAAAAGTGCAAGTTTTCATTTCTGCTGGCGTAAATGTAGCAATGAGACACATTTTTTTTTTCTTTTTTTTTTTTTTTTAAACAATGGTCCTTATGCTGGATTTATTTAACTTGAAATGTGGTCAACTACAGCTGCAAATCTCAATCTACAGTACATATTAAATAATTCAACTTTTTTCTTGTCATGTCATGACCTTCCTCTGCTTCTTGAGAGCATTTCCAGCATCACTAGTGGCACTTTATATGGGACTTGTGATTTTCAATGTTTATGATGTTACATTAAATATGATGAAAAATTATATTACATTAAATATTATGAAAAATACACTAGAACGGCAAGAGATCACTTTTAACTGAGATACACAACTTACTGGAAAGACGAACTGCTCATGTAGCGATCAGAGTCATAGGGCATTTTATGCTGATACTTGCAACATTTGAGCCATCTGCAGTAGTCACAGAGGGTGGCTACGATATATTAGAGCAGTATAGTAAATTTTATGCATTTACAATTTAATACTGCATCTTTCCATTTGCTTACATTAATCTCAACTTTGAATGATACCATTTCTGGTCTGTAAGTGTTTATGTGCAAAAGTTCTGATAGATATTTACTTTTTATAATAGGTTTGCCTATAGTTTATGGTGGTAAATGATAAAATAGACTAGTGTCTACATGTATTTTATGTATGCATAACATACCTAATCTTTTCTTCATTTTTTCAGTATTTCTAGGCTACTAGATTCATCTATGAGTTTTTTCAAATTGTTAAAAAATCTCTAAATAATATTTCAATATATTTATTGAAAAAAATGTACATATAAGTGGGCTCATGTGGTTTAAGCCCAAGTTATTGGGTCAACTGTATATACATGTACATATAATGCATATATATATATAGAGAGAGAGACAGATCATGCTAATTAAATATCTCAAACATTATATATATATATATAAAATACTCATTATTTTCCAAATCTATAATAGAGTTAACATGTCCTGACAATGTGAATTTTTTGCAGGGTCATATTGAACTTGGGACTGTCAAATTATTGGGGATACAGATCTCTATAGAAATTGCACAAAAGTGACTCCAACTAAGAAGAGATAAATCAATAAATTTCTCAAATCTGAGAGAGAAAAAAAAAATCCAATGTACTTTAACAGTACCAGATGCTTTGCAGCATGAAATCTGCCAAAGATTTTACAAGTGACTGAATAATTTTGATCTTTGGTTTTCTTGTCATTGAAATCATTTTGGTAATATCTACTCACAAGGGTAATTGTAAAGATTAAGTCAGCTGGTATAGGTAAAGTCATCAGCATACTGCTTAACATATATGAACTGCTCTGTTAATGGTAAGTATAACTGCTGGTCTTACTTTATCATGAGCAACACTGTCATTACTAATATTAAGATTAATTATAGCCTTCCATGTATGTTGCTATTCTCTTCTCTAGAATTATATTCCCCCTTAGTAAAACAGGTTTAGCTAATCTAGTACAGCTATACTCAGAGATGCCTGCATGTGCTTTGCTAAGACCTGAAGATGGTGTCTATGATGCTGGCAATGATTGAAGAAAGGACAAGAACCCACTTCACTCAGCAATACTTTATAACACAGCCTCAGAGAGGACAATTTCCTGCCCCATGACAGTTTTATTATTACAGCTTTCATCTCAACAGGCAGAATAAATACAACCTTCATAAGAAGTGCTCCAGATAGGCCAGCAAGTATTACACTGACTTTTGACACAGGAAACACTGAAATTATGAATGTAATATTGTCATGTGTGTTTTGTGCCTTGGAAAGCCAGCTAGGATATTGAATATAAAGTTGTGTTGTAGAAATGTAAATCAGCTGTTAAACTGTATTAATAAGAGGCAGTCTCTCCTTTCATTATCTAGCTCCTGTTCTCTTTTTCTTTGTCATGTAAACATTTAGGCTACAGATGAAGTGTTCCTTACATGAATGTACATGTGACTTCTGGATGAGATTAGAAATCATGCTGCTGCTTTAATATATTCACATGAATACATTTAGGGGAAATGCTTCTATTTTTTAATACCAAGGTAAACCTTTCATTAAAGTTTTAAAAAGCGATCAAAATTATTTTTCCCTCGTCCAATTTGCTCACATTATCAATCATCAATCACATTATTCAGATACACTTTTTTTTTTTTTTTTTTTTTTTAATTTTAGAGAGTCTCGCTCTATCCCCCAGGATGGAGTACAGTGGCATGATCTTGGCTCACTGCAATCTCCGCCTCCTGGGTTCAAGCAGTTCTCATATTTCAGCTTCCTGAGTAGCTGGGATTACAGGCACCTGCCACCATGCTGGCTAATTTTGGTATTTTTAGTACAGATGAGGTTTCACCATGTTGGCGAGGCTGGCCTCAAACACCTGATCTCAAGTGATCTGCCCACCTTGGCCTCTCAAAGTGCTGGGATTGGAGGTATGAGCCACCATGCCCAGCCTCAGATACACTATTAAAAATAAAGTTGACAATTTTATGAATATGCATTGTTAAGGTACCTATATCATATTGATTACATGGTTAATCTTTGAACTCCTGCTTCAATCTACCTGAGTTCGTATTCTGCCTTATCTTAAACACGTTACTGAACTTCTCTCTGCTCCACTCATTCAACAGATGTTTAGTGACCCTCAACCATGGGCTGTGCACCATTCTAACACAATGTTGAACAAAAGAGATAACAATCTGTAAGCAAATAATGTTTATACATTAGTGGGAGGAGATCAATAAATTATTAAAAAATGTGTATCAGGTGATATGTCATTGTCCAGGTTCTCCAAAGAAAATAGAACCAATTTATACAGTATTGGTTATATACACCTGCACATATGTGTGCATATATAGACACATGCACAAAGATACAAATACACATACATAGAGATACAAATATACATATATATATAGATATGTGTATATCTATATATACATACATATATAGAGATGTGTATATCTCTATATACATATATATAGAGAGAGATTTCAAGGAAGTGGCTTACAAGTTTGTGGAGGCTTCAGCAGGGAGTCAATCTTTTACTGAAGGTCTTCAACTGATTGACTGTGGGACACTTATGGAGAATAATATTTTTACTTAAGAAACAATGATTTGAACATGCATCTCACCTAAAAAAAATTCTTCACAAAAATATCCAGGCATATTTGACCAAACATCTGGGTATTGTGGCCTAGTCATACTTTATCTCTAAGTCATAACTCAGTTATGCTTCCACTTACCATGATAAAACTATTTTGCTTGCAAATAAAAATGCATGAAACTTTTCCTAGGAAGGGATTCAAAGTCCTTGGGTAATGATCATTCTTCTCCTTGATATCCGTAGTAACTTAAATACTATTACATAAAATCACTACATGTTATGATACATGACAAAGGAATAAGAGAGAAAGAAAATGAAAAGAGTTGCCACACACACACAAATATATATATATTTGTGATGAAATAAGGAAGAAATGCTCATAAATACTCATGACAATTACAGTTCTAATTTCTGTAGCTGATGACATCTTCCTGAATAGCTGTTATTTATAGTTTTTTCTACTTCTCATTCTCTATTACCTTTACTATCAGCAAGTAACTCAACTGGTTCTGGCTCTTTACCCGATGGGTTGACCCAAACCTTCATTCTTAAAGGGTCTGGGCTTAATAATTTTCCCTGAATTTAGTAGTTGTAGTTTTCCATTGACTAATAACAGGGCGCAATATGACTAAGAGACACCCTAAGAGATCTCCTGTATTTCAGACATATTGATTCAGCTCCATTGTGAGTAGCAGTCCCATTTCCCCTTGGTAATTAGGATTAATTACCCCAGCCAACGCTGTAACCTCCTTCTCTGCCTGTTGATTAAAGGAATGAGTAGTACAAAGTAGTCAGATGGTTGTCTTAATGTCCAATTCAATGGAGTCATTGTTTCTTCCAGTAGAGGCATTCTTCCCTTTAGAATTAAAATTTCTAGGTCAACAGAACATAATTTTGCAGTGACAGGATGGAAAATTTTGCTGGTGAATGACCAGGATAATAGTGAGTGGTGTCACCCCCCTTTCTACTCATTGAATACTGGACCTGTGAATCCTGACTATGGGAGAAACAACACCATGTATTAGATGCTGATTCAGATTATATACAGCTTCCTGAAGAGCCTTGCCCAAACCCTGCATAGTATTTCCACCTAGCTGGCACTGTAACCAAGTCGTCCAAGGCCATGAAGCCATTCCGGCATTCTGTCAAGTGCTATAGGATGGTGAAGAACATACTAACACACTAGTACATGTCATGATCACGGGCCCATTGCTGCATTTCATTTGCTGTGAAATGAGCGTCTTGATCAGGATAAAGCTACATGGAATATCATAATGATGGACAATGCATTCTATAATTTGTGAATGATAGCTTTGGCAGAAGCATTGTATGCAGTGAAGGCAAATCTTTATTCAGAGTAAGTGTCTATTCCATTAAGAACAAAACTCTGCCTCTTCCATGATGGAAATGGACCACAAAGCAACCAGATCTACCAGGTAGCTGCCTGACGACTCTTGAGAATGGTGCTATATGGGAGACTCAGTGTTAGTGTCTGCTACTGGATGATGGACACTCAGCTGTGGTCATAGACAGGTAACACTTGTTGAATAGAAGTGCATGTTGCTGAGTCTATGCATAGGCTCTTCCCCTTTTGCACATGCTGAATAGGTGAGTTGAATGGGGATGTAATGTGAATGGGAAACCTGTGCGTTCCTCAAATCATTGATGTTGAAACCAAACTCTGCAATCCTTTCAGGATTGTGGCATTGCTCTTCATTTACTATTTCCCTAGTTAGAGGTAATTCTACTGGCCTCCACTTGGCCCTTTTTTACCATAATAGCCTTTATTCTATGTTATAGAGAGTAATCTTTAATCAATGTTTATAGATTTAAATGTTTATTTTATATTCAAATACCTTTTATAGAAATATCTAGAATAGCATCAGTAAATATCTCGTACCATGGCCTCACCAAGTTGACACATAAAATGATCATTACACAATAATACAAAATGAGGCCTCTTCATAATTTTAGGCTAGACAAAAACAGTGTCAATATATCACCCACGAAATGCCAAGGATCTTCTTTCTTGGCTAAAACAAGTGGCTACTACTTTTTTTTTTTTTTTTTCCCGAGATGGAGTCTTGCCCAGGCTGGAGGGCAGTGGCATGATCTTGGCTCACTACAACCTCCATCTCCCAGGTTCAAGCAGTCTTCATGCCTCAGCCTCCCGAGTATCTGAGATTACAGGTGCCCACCACCACGTCTGGCTAATTTTTGTACTTTTAGTAGAGTCGGGGTTTCTCCATGTTGACCAGGCTGGTCTTGAACTCCTGATCTCAAGTGATCCACCCACCTTGGCCTCCCAAAGTGCTGGGATTAGAGGCGTGAGACACTGTGCACAGCCATGACTACTACTTCTTTACAAATTACAACTTTATCTTCATTCTCTGTCTCTCTAAATAAGATTAACTGAGATAAACACAAAATTGTTCCCACTTTCTGAAAGCATCAGTCTAGAACAAATCCCCATTCCCTGAGACCCACAGTCAAGTCACCCAACCAAAGTCCAAATATTACACAATTCCCCATGGTGCATGGTCTCTCTCTCTCTGCAGAGAGTGATTAACTCAATTTGTTCAACTGCAGGTATGCTCTTGATGGTCTTTGGTTAGAAGGCATTGACATGAGTAACATGTCAAGTAAATGCACATATCTGATGGCTTGAAAATAAAAGACATATCAAGTTATAATCTGTGATTTACAAATAGCACACTGTAGTCTAAGAAAATGTAACAAGAATGATGAGATAAGGCTAGTGAAGATAACAGGTCTAATATTTCATACCTAAGCATGTATATTTTATCCAAGGAAAAGGGGAGCAATAAAATATGTTAAGAAACACAACAGAATTTTAGAAAGATCACACTAGAAACACTAGGACATATGATGTTAGTTACTTTCCATTTGTATTATGCTGGTCACTTCAGGACTAGTTACCACATGTCAAACATGGAGGACATTACTTCAGTTTTTATAGTAAGTAGCTGAGCCCAGACAGAAAACTAGTGCCCAGTTCAGTCCATATGCCTACAGTTGAGACCAAGAGGAAGTAGATAAGGCAATGTGAGTTGATTGTATAATATCATTTCTTCTTCCAGAAAATGAAAAATGAATCAATTAGAAAACTTTCATACATTCTGTAATGATGGAATATCAAGTTATTGGAAGAAGAAGGACAGATTTTATTTTAAACAAATAAATTGAAGTTCTAAAAATTAAGAGTGTGAGTTTTCTCAAAACATTTTAAAATCTTTTTTCAAATTCCTGGCCTTATAATTGATCTACTCATTCTTTGCAAATGGCCTTGTTATTTCATCAAATTCCCTTTGTTGCAATGGATTATGATTGTTTCTTCACTACCTCTCTGCTGTTACAGAGATTAAGAACTGTCACTACGTCTTGGACATCATCTTTTTGCACCTTCTTTTGTGCCATGACAAATCATTTATTTCTCATCCCTTTTCTCTTGAATTTTTGATATGTTCATATTTGAAACGACAGAACCAAATAAGTGGTCAGGGTAGAGTGTTACTACTATTAGTGAGAATTTTTATGTCCAAGAGAAAACCCTGAATGGTCAAATACAACCTTAGAAATCAGCATATCAGTAATTTTTACAACATAACTTAGAATTTTTAAATGACAATAAAATATCAGAGTTGTTTCAAATGTTTTACATTCAGTGTTTTAATAATTATAGCTATCAACATATTTTCTGAGATTAAAATTTTATTTTTTATTTTACAGCTAAGAAGCTTAGATTCCAAATATTGAAAAATCAAAGGCAACATAAGGATCATTTAAACTTTACATGAAATCCCATTTTCAGTTCAATTCTACATTACCAATATTACTAAAACATCAATGAATCAACACTTGCATTTCAAAATACAGTGCATAGAATCATTGCGTGCAACTACAGAATTATCTATAAGATGTATAAAAAGGGGATAGGTGAGGTGGGGAGGAGAACAATAAGAAAATTAGGTATTTTAGGCTAATTAAAAGGTCAGGATAATATATGTTGAAAGACATATAAGTCAGCCATGTCATTCTGGCTGTCCTATATTTCAGGAAGACCTGGGTTTTGATATAAAAGTTGTCCAGTTTCCCAGATTAACGGCTAAAACATGTGAGACTACAGGCAACTCATTTAACATCTCTGGGACTGAGTCTTGTCATCTGGAAAATAGGGTAATCACAGTAACTACTTCAAATAATTGTTGCCACGTTTTCAATTAGAAAATGTGTGTGGCAATCATCCTATTACTGGAAAGAACTAACTAAATAATACTGTTCATTGCAATATTAGTGCAATTAAGTGGATATTGTTAGGAAAATTTATAAAGACATTGAACCTCAGCAGTTGTCAAATATCCACAGTAAACAAGGCACTATTTGATACACAAAAAGCTTGGTCTCTATTTACACTACTGATGAACCAAGAAAATATCTTCCTAAAAACATTAAATAAAGAATATTGTCCTATGTAAGTATTTTAGGAAATTGTTAAGTGGGATAAAGATATATATTTCTGTAGGTATGTGAATGTATGTAGGTGTGTGTATATTTGTATATATACACAATTACATGAGGCAAACTTTTTTAAAGGTCAATGAAAAAATGTGTATTTAAAATATATATATGTGTATATGTACACACACACACATATATATTGTTTTCCTGTGTAACAAACTCCTTTAGTTTGAAAATACATTTTTGAAGTTGGAAATATGACATATCTAATTATGTTAGGGAGTATCTTTAAATCACAAAAATGCATAATTCAGCTTTTTCTGAGATCATGGCGGATGGGAGGCAGGACTAGATTGTAGCTTCCACTTGGACAGACAGAGCAGACTGTGGAGGCTCGCATTGTGAACTTTTGTTCCAGAATAACTTCAGGAATACATTAGGAAAGCCAAGAGAACCTAAAGACCCACTGAAGGAAGCAGATTGCTCCTGCAGGACCTGGGAGACACCCCAAATACTGTGAATTCCCAAACTGTGGAATTGTGAAAGGGAGAATGTCTACCCCCGAACACACATCCCCCCTGGGGAAACTGAAGTTCTAGATTATGGGGAAATATTCTGATCTCACCTGAAGCAGAGTCAGTTTAGATAGCAGAGTGAAATACAGGGGTAGAAGAAGCAGCCGAAAATGTCCTGTGGGCTCACTGGATCTCCTAGCAAGCCATTTCTGCTTTGCCTCACAGGGGTCCTTAAGGAGGGCTGCCAGAAGAACTAGGAAAATGCCACAGAGAGAAGGAAACCTCCAGCTGAACTTTGTAACAATTTGAACCCATCCAGAAGTCTCCTGGTCAAAACTTGGGGGAGAGTGACAATCTGCTATACAGACTCCATAGGCAGGGAAAGAACAAAAGCCCTGCTTGCTTTTGAAGCTGGGAGGCAGGTAGCCTGGGGCAAGTTCTCAGCCCTGCTCATCCACTGCCTGCAAACAGACTCTGTGCTCTTGGTCGGGGGGCAGAGTGGAAATGAAACTGGCTCTCTGGGTTGCGTGGGAGCTGTGACTGATTGCTTTCCCTCACTTCACTGACAGCCTGTGTGACACAGTAGAGGCAACCATAATCCTCCTAGGAACATAACTCCTTTGACCTGGGAACCACACTCCTATTACACACAGCAGCCCCAGCAAGACCCACCCAAGGACAGTCTGAGCTCAGAAATGCCTAGTCCTGTCCCCACTTAATTGTCATTCCCTACCCACCCTGGTAACTGAAGACAAAGGGCATATACTCTTGGAATTCCACTACCTGTTTCTCCCCATACTAATAAGAACAAACCAAATCCAAAACCAGCAGAAGAAAGGAAATAATCAAGATCAGAGTAGAAGTAAATAAAATTGAAGAAAAAAAATACAAAAGAGAAATGAAACAAAAAACTCGATCTTTGAAAAGATAAATAAAATTGATAGACAATTAGCAAGATTAACCAAGAAAAGAAAACAGAAAATCCAAGTAAGCTCAATTAGAAACAAAGTGGGAGATATTACAACTGACACTACAGAAATACAAAAGATTATTTTGGCTGCTCTGAACATCTTTCTGCACATAAACTAGAAAACCTAGAGATGGATAAATTCCTGAAGAGTTACAACCTTCCTATCTTAAATCAAGAAGAATTAGATACCCTAAACAGACCAATAGCAAGCACCAAGGTTGAAATGGTAATAAAAAAAAATACCAACCAAGAAAAGTTCAGAACCAGATGGATTCACAGCAGAATTCTACCAGACATTCAAAGAATTGGTACCAATCTTATTAACACTATTCCACAAGATAGAGAAAGAGGGAACCCTCCCTAAATCATTCTGTGAAGCCAAGATTACTTTCATACAAAAACCAGGAAAGGACATGACCAAAAAATAAAACTATAGACCAATATTCCTGATGAACATAGATGCTAAAATCCTTAGCAAAATACTAGCTAACAAAATACTAGCTAACCAAATATAACAACATATCAAAAAGATAATCCACCATGATCAAGTGGGTTTCATGCTAGTGATGCAGGGATGGTTTAACATATGAAAGTTAATAAATGTGATACACCTCATAAACAGAATTAAAAAGAAAACACATGATAATATCAATTGATGCAGAAAAGACATTAGACAAAATCCACCATCACTCTATGATTAAAGCTCTCAGCAAAATTGGCATACAAGGGACATACCTCAATGTAATAAAATCCATCTATGACAAACCCACAGCCAACACAATATGGAATGGAGAAAGTTGAAAGCATTCCCTCTGAAAACTAGAACAAGACAAGGATGCCCACTCTCACTACCCCTCTTCAACACAGTACTGAAAGTCCTAGCCAGAACAATCAGATAAGAGAAAGAAATGAAGGGCATCCAAATCGGTAAAGAGGAAGTTAAATGGTGGCTGTTTGCTGATGATATGATTGTTTACCTAGAAAACCCTAAAGACTCCTCCAGAAAGCTCCTAGAACTGATAAAATAATTAGGCAAAATTTCTGCATACAAAATTAATGTACATAAATCAGTAACTCTTTTACACCAACAGCAACCAAGCTGAGAATCAAATCAAGGACTCAATCCCTTTTACAAAAGCTACAAAAAAAAAAAAAAAAAAAAATCAAATAGTTGGGAATACACCTAGCCAGAGACGTAAAAGACCTCTACAAAGAAAACTACAAAACATTGCTGAAAGAAATCGTGGACAACACAAACAAATGGAAACAAATCCCATGCTCATGGATGGGTAGAATTCATATTGTGAAAATGACCATACTGCCAAAAGTAATCTAAAAATTCAATGCAATTCACATCAAAATACCACCATCATTCTTCACAAAATTATTTGTAAAAAATCATAAAATTCATATGGAAACTGAAAGAAAGCCCACAAAGCCAAAGCAACTAAGCAAAAAGAACAAATCTGGCAGCATCACATTACCTGATTTCAAACTATATTTTAAGGCCATTGTCACCAAAACAGCATGGTACTGGTATAAAAATAGGCACATAGACCAAAGGAACAAAATACAGAACCCAGGAATAACCAAAATACTTACAACCAACTGATCTTCAACAAAGCAAACAAAAACATAAAGTGGGGAAAGGACACCCTATTCAACAAATGGTGTTGGGATAATTGGTAAGCCACGTGTAGGAGAATGAAACTGAATCCTCATCTCTCGATACAAAAATCAACTCAAGATGAATCAAGCACTTAAATCTAACACCTGAAACTATAAAAATTCGAGAAAATAACATTGGAAAAACCCTTCTACACATTGGCTTAGGCAAGGATTTCATGAACACCAACCCAAAAGCAAATGCAATAAGAACAAAGATAAATAGCTGAGACTTGATTAAACTAAAGTGCTCTTACATGGCAAAGGAAACAGTCAGCAGAGTAAAGAGACAACCCACAGAGTGGGGGAAATCTTCACAATCTATACATTTGACAAAGGACTAATATCCAGAATCTACAATGAACTTAAGCAAATTAGCAAGAAATAAACAAACAATCCCATCAAAAAGTGGGCTAAGGACGTGAATATACAATTCTCAAAATAAGATATACAAATGGCCAACAAACATGAAAAAGTGCTCAATCACTAATGATCAGGGAAATTCAAATCATAACCACAATGTGATACAACCTTACTCCTGGCAAGCAGGGCCATAATCAAAAAATCAAAAAATAATAGATGTTGGTATGGATGCAGTGACAAGGGAAGACTTCTATACTGCTGGTGGAAATGTAAACTAGTACAACCACTATGGAAAACAGTGTGGAGATTCCTTAAAGCACTAACAGTAGGACTACCATTTGATCCAGCAATCCCACTACTGGGTATCTACCCAGAAGAAAAGAAGTCATTATACGAAAAAGATACTTGCACATGCATGTTTATGGCACTACAATTTGCAATTGCAAAAATGTGGACCCAATCCAAATCCCCAGCAATCAACAAGTGGATAAGGAAACTGTGATATACATACACACACACACACACACACACACACATACACACACACACACACATAAAATTGGGAATACACCTAACCAAAGAGGTAAAAGATCTCTACAAAGAAAACTAGAAAACATTGCTGAAAGAAATCATGGACAACACAAACAAATGGAAACAAATATATATATATATAAAATATATAATAATATGTATTATATATTATATATTATATATACATACATCAGTGCTATATATATACACATACATACATATAAACTGTGATAAAATATATGGGATACTACTCAGCCATAAAAAGGAATGAATTAATGGCATTCACAGTGACCTGGATGAGATTGGAGACTATTATTCTAAGTGAAGTAACTCAGAAATGTAAAATCAAACTTCGTATGTTCTCACACATAAGTGGGAGCTAGGCTATCTTGATGCAAAGGCATAAGAATGACACAATGGACTTTGGAGACTCAGGGAAAAATGGTGGGAAGGGGGTGAGAGATAAAAGAGTACAAATTGGGTGCAGTGTATACTGCTGGGGAGATAAGTACATCAAAATCTCACAAATCACCACTAAAGAACATATTCATGTAACCAAACACCACCTGTTCCTCAGTAACTTATGGAAATAAAAAACAATTATTATTATTATTTTTTGAGACAGAGTCTCACTCTGTCATCCAGGCTGGAGGGCAGTGGCACAATCTTGGCTCACTGCAGCCTCTACCTCCTGGGTTCCAGTGATTCTCCTGCCTCAGACTCCTGGGTAGTTGGGATTACAGGCACGTGCCACCACACCTGGCTCATTTTTGTATTTTTAATAGAAATAGGGTTTCACCATGTTGGACAGGCTGGTCTCAAACTCCTGACCTCAGGTGATCTGCCCACCTTAGCCTCCAAAAGTGCTGGGATTACAGTCATGAGTCACCACACCTAGCCAAAAAACAATTTAAAAAAATGCATAATTCAGTACTATAATTACAGGGCAAGACACCATTACTTTATTTTAGAGTTCTGAGTTTTCTTCCAGAAATTCAAGGATAGAGCAGTATTAGGAAATCTATTAATAAAAACTACCATATAAATGGACTGAAGAACAAAAATTGCATAGAAATCTGTGTATGTCCTAAGAAGAAATTTGAAATGACATCTGTTCTTAATAAAATACCCCAATAAAATTTATAATATAATGATTGTCATTCTAACTGGTGTGAGATGGTATCTCATTGTGGTTTTGATTTGCATTTCTCTGATGGCCAGTGATGACGAGCATTTTTTCATCTGTCTCTTGGCTGTATGCATGTCTTTTTTTGAGAAATGTCTGTTCATATCCTTTGCCCACTTTTTGATGGGGTTGTTTTTTCTTGTAAATTTGTTTGAGTTCTTTGTAGGTTCTGGATATTAGCCGTTTGTCAGATAAGTAGATTGCAAAAATTTTCTCCCATTCTGTAGGTTGCCTGTTCACTCTGATGGTAGTTTCTTTCGCTGTGCAGAAGCTCTTTAGTTTAATGAGATTCCATTTGTCAATTTTGGCTTTTGTTGCCATTGCTTTGGTGTTTTAGACATGAAGTCCTTGCCCATGCTTATGTCCTGAATGGTATTACCTAGGTTTTCTTCTAGGGTTTTTATGATATTAGGTCTAACATTTAAGTCTCTAATCCATCTTGAATTAATCGGTGCTGGAGAGGATGTGGAGAAATAGGAACACTTTTACACTGTTGGTGGGATTGTAAACTAGTTCAACCATTATGGAAAACAGTATGGCGATTCCTCAAGGATCTAGAACTAGAACTACCATATGACCCAGTCATCCCATTACTAGGTATATACCCAAAGGATTATAAATCATGCTGCTATAAAGACACATGCACACGTTATGTTCACTGCGGCATTATTCACAATAGCAAAGACTTGGAATCAACCCAAATGTCCATCAGTGACCGGCTGGATTAAGAAAATGTGGCACATATACACCATGGAATACTATGCAGCCATAAAAAAGGATGAGTTTGTGCCCTTTGTAGGGACATGGATGCAGCTGGAAACCATCGTTCTCAGCAAACTATCGCAAGAACAGAAAACCAAACACTGCATGTTCTCACTCATAGGTGGGAACTGAACAATGAGATCACTTGGACTCGGGAAGGGGAACATCACACACCGGGGCCTGTTGTGGGGAGTGGGGATGGGGGAGGGATTGCATTGGGAGTTATACCTGATGTAAATGACGAGTTGATGGGTGCTGACAAGTTGATGGGTGCAGCACACCAACATGGCATGGGTATACATATGTAACAAACCTGCATGTTCTGCACAAGTACCCTAAAACTTAAAGTATAATAATAATTAAAAAAAATTTATAATATACATGTTTCCTTACCATGGAGAATATATGTGGCTACTGGGAAAATATTAGTTTATTTATAATAAAATAAGAGAAACAGAAAAATGTTTCAGAGGTCTATGAAAAGAAAAAGACATAAATAAGAGAAAAAATAGCCAGGAATACATAGGAGACTAAATAGGCAGTATAAGTACTGAGAAAGAGTAGTTAACATTATCACAATTTTCAGATGATTTGAATGATTTTCAATGGGAGAAAAAAAATTTCACAAATGATAGCAAATATAGAAAGATGGCTGGATAAATATAATTACATGTTAATGTGGAATTTTATGTATAATAAATGTAGAGCATATTTGTAACAAAAGCTCATTCTTTTTCATGACTGAATAGTGCTTCACCGTACCCTTAGATATTACTATTAGACAGTACTTCATTGTGCATATGTAACACATTTTCTTTATCCATTCATTTGTTGATGGACACTTAGGTTCCTTCAAATCTTGGATATTGTGAATCATGCTGCAATAAACATGGGATTGTAGATATCTCTTTGATATTCTGGTTTCCTTTCCTTTGGGTATATAGTCAGTAATGGGATTGCTGGATCATATGATAGTTCTATTTTTAGTTTTCTGAGGAACATTCATACTGTTCTCCATAGAGTCTGTACTAGATTACATTCCCATGAACAGTGTACTAAGGTTTCGTTTTCTCAACAACATCTCCAGCATTTGATATTGCTTGTATTTGGTATAAAATCTTTTTTAACTGAGATGAGACGATATCTCATTATGGTTTTGATTTGCATTTCTCTGATAGAGATTTTGTGCACTTTTTCATATCCTATTTGCAATTTATATGTTTCTTTTGAGAAATACCTATTCAGGTTTTTGCTAATTTTTAGATCAGATTATTCTGGTTTCTATTAAGCTTTTTGAGTTCCTTGGTCTTGTTATAAATCCCTTCTTAGATGGATAATCTGCAAATATTTTTTCCATTTGTTGAGGAGTCTTTTTATTTTGTTGATTGTTTTCTTTGCTGTTTAAAAGCTTTTTATTTTGATGTCATCCCATTTCTGCTTTGGGTGCCTGTGCCTGTGGGGTATTACTCAAGAAATCTCCCCAGAGCAATGTCCTGGAGAGATTCCCCAATGTTTTCTTTTAGTAGTTTCCTAGTTTGAGGTTTTCAATTTTTCTTCAATCTGTTTAGATCTATTTTTTTTTTGTATGTGGTGAGAGATAGGGGTCTATTTTCATTCTTCTGCATATGAAATCCAGCTTCCCCAGCAACATTTATTGAAGATACTGTCCATTCCCCAGTGTATGTTTTTGGCAGTTTTGTCAAAAATGAGATAAGTGCAGATGTATGAATTTATTTCTGGGTTTACTACTCTGTTCCATTAGTCTTTGTGTCTGTTTTTATGCCAGTACCATGCTATTTTGGTTACTACAGCTCTGTAGTTTAGTCAGATAATGTGCTTCTTCCAGTGTGTTCTTTTTGTTCAGGATGGCTTTAGCTATTCAAGGTGTTTGTGATTCCATTTAAATTTGTATTATTTTTTCTATTTTCTGAAAAATCTTATCAGTATTTTGAAAGGAATTGCATTTAATTTGTATGTTGCTTTGGGTAGTATAGACATTTTAACAATATTGATTCTTCTAATCCATGAACATGAAATAACTTTCCATTTTAGTGTCCTCTTCAGTTTCTTACAGCAATGTTTTAGAGTTTTCATAGCAAAGGTCTTTCACTTCTTTGGTTAAGTTTATCCCTCAGTAATTCATTTTATTTGTAACTCGTGTAAACGAGATTACTTTCTCGATTTCTTTTTCAGATCATTCACTGTTGGCCTACAAACATGCTACTGATATTTGCATGTTACTTTTGTATCCTGAAACTTAACTGATTTCATAGGAGAAATATTTTTTATTATTTAAAGTGTGAATAAACTCCTAAAATAGAATAAAACAAAAGTTTAAAAATAACAGAGTGATACCTACAACATATGTAATATGGTAATATGAGGATGTAAAAGATTCTTAAAATAGTTACTGTCTATAAAGAAGGGGAATTACTGGCTAGATGAAATTGTTTTTAGTGCACATGTATGTAACTATGGAAAAAGTAAGCCGATAGAAACAGTTATTTAAGAAACAAAAATAACATGACCCGATATTTGGAAGAAAAAGTTTGAATAAACTTTCCAAGTAAAGATGAATTTTATATTATACCAAATGTAACATGAATCGTAAAAAAACAAACAAACAAACAAAAAGGAACACACAACACTTAAAGGACAAGCATAGTCTTCATGCAAAGTAAGAAATGAGAAAGGTATATTAAAGGCCAATCAAATACACAAATAATTCTGGCAGACTAAATCTAATACATTGGATTGATTAGATAATAATAGCATATTATTTTTAAAATGATCTATCAAAAATATAACTCAACATTATCATCAATTAAAGGGGAAGTTCACATGGTCACATCATCAGATGCAGAACATGTTTGACAAAATTTAACTCTTGTTACTCCCGTTTTTGAGTTAATTAAACATTTTAACAGACTAGGGAATGATAAAGGTCACTGATAGTACAATGTTATTCTACTATTTTAAGTATTTATAATGAAAAATAGGAACAATAAATGATAACTGCTCTATTCGTGTCTCTTCCACATTGTACTAGAGATACTAGACTATATAATAGGACAAGACAAATAAATGATTTTCAATTAAAATGTCATAAATTGCAAAACATATTGCTATTATTGTATAATGTCTTCAGATAAACTATTCAAATTATAGTGAATTTTATTATAGTCATTGGCTATAAATATATATAATATATAAACACCTATAACATCTAATAGAAACAAAAGTGAGAAAGAATTAATATTAACAATGATGTATACATAATATTTAGAAACATATTTTTCATAAGATATTAAATAATCTTATAGAAAAAATCATTAGAATACTTAGAGACAGAGAATGGTTCTCAAATAGATTAAGATATGTGTCAGTATAGAAAGACTCAATGTCCTAAAGATGATGATTTAATCAATATTAATGTATGAATGAATTAATTCATAGGTTAATGAATAAATTTGGTTTTAATCCAAAATAACCTATGAATAAACTATATTTTAATCACTTTACCATAACAATTGTTTATGGAACTAGGCAAGATAGCCTTTGGATGTAAATTGCTAAGCAGCAGATCTGTAATTCAGTCTTTTTTCACTTGAGGATGATGCTGGTAAAGAAAGGAAATGACTACGTCTAATATCCTCATAAGCTTTCTAGTGAAAACCTACATACAAATAAGGCAATGGCATTTGCTGGTGAGGATAGACTTTATGCAATTAATGTTTTCAGGATATACCTGGTTGTCTGGGATTTCTTTTGGTGAAAAAAAAAATCTAAAACCAAACAAACAAAAACTGTATTTTAGACCAATAGGGCATGAATCCACGTAAAGTCTGTAAGGATCCGAGCATAATACGGAGATATTTCATGGCTTCACATCTTGCTTAGAGATCTCTTATGTTTATCTGGGTCCAGAGAGCATTTTGATGCTGAAAGAGGGAACCTGGTAGGTTCTCAATTTCTCCCTGCATGATCTGTGCTTTGAGATTATTTACAGTCTTGAAATTTCTTATACTATTTGATACTAGGTAAAGTTTCTGATTCATGTGAGTCTGATGTGACAATGTGATCCATTGTATTAACTTGAATCCAAAAGTAAATATGGAAGAGTAAGAAGGAAAAATAGCCCATTAATTTCTTAAGAACTAGGAATATTGATTAAAGGCATAGTCAGGTATCAAAGTTCATTTTAAATCCATTGTAATTAAATCAGTTAATATTGTGTGAAACAAACACAATTGAGCTAAAATAGTATTTTAGACCACATAAAAGTCAGTAACTCCTGTTCATAAAACATACCAGTCACAGAATGAAATGTGAGTCTCAGAATGAAAGAAAATATTTTCAGGCATATTTTTATTTTATTCATTTGTCTGCTCACTGAGAAACTAAACCACTTCGGAGTTTTTTGTTTTTGTTTTTGTTTTTTTGAGATGGAGTCTTGCTCTGTCACCCAGGCTGGAGTACAGTGGCATGATCCTGGCTCACTGCAAGCTCCGCCTCCAGGGTTCATGCCATTCTTCCATCTCAGCCTCCCAAGTAGCTGGGACTACAGGTGCCTGCCACCATGCCCAGCTTTTTTTTTGAATTTTTTTTTTTTTTTTTTTTGTATTTTTAGTAGAGATGGGGTTTCACCATGTTAGCCAGAATGGTCTCGATCTCCTGACCTCATGATCTGCCCATCTCAGCCTCCCAAAGTGTTGGGATTACAGGCGTGAGCCACGGCGCCTGGTCGAGATTTTGTTTTAACAAGTTCAGTCTTAGACAATAGTTTACTCAATACTATACTCCTTCATGGTATATATTTGCAAAATATCTCCCCTTTTAAGCAGATTGGAGAGTCTTATTTAATTTATTAAGTGTTAGAAAAACACCAAATAAATTGTAAAATAATCTATGATGTTTCATCTAAAATATTTATGAGAATTCATTCACAATGACAAAACAAATCATAGCTATAAGTTAAAATTTAAAAAGAGATTTTCATTTCTCACAAAAGTGTGTGCATGTGTGTTCTTTGAGGTATAGTTGGTTTAATGCTTCCATGATTTGCTACATTCAGATGGTTTCCATGGAGACAATTTCTGTTTAAGCTTAGGTGAGAAGGCAAGTTAATTTTAAATGGGCAGAAGTAGTAAAAATTTCATTAAACAAATAGTAACTATATCTATCTAACTGATCAATTTGAAACTCCCAGGTCAGTAAAATCTTTTTTAACCATATTTTTAATATTTTCTGTCCTTTTCTACACCTATCTCTTCTTCAACCTCTTCACTTCAATTTTTTTCTCTTCTATCTCATCCCGTTTTCTTCTCCATTATTCCCTCAGTTTCACACTGCACTTCTTTCAACTTCTTGATGAAAATTAAAAATTTAAGTATAAACTTAAGTATCAAGAACTGGGAAAAATAATTTTGCCTTTCTAATCTTAACATGTTCTTGTATTGTTTGCATGGTTGTTTGTACCATTTACAGTGACTGAAAATACAGAAAATCAGTGGGATTTTTTTTTTTTTTTTTTTTTTTTTTTTTTTTTTTTGGGAATGAAGATTGCCTCTCTTACCTCAGTCTAGAAAAAGAGACTTCAGAGATCTACCTGGAGATCTGGATAGTGTGTGTTGGAGTTTTGAGCCCCAGTAGGTCAGACTCACTTCTAAGCAATAAGAGAAAGAGGCTGGCCACAATTCTGTGCCAGCCAAGGTGAGGTCTGTCAATTGGAAAAGAATGCACTTGCACCTGTGGCAGAAGAAAAATGCAAGTTTCCTGTGAAGCAAAGATGGAGGAATAAAGACTGTATAAAAGACAGAGAGAGGCCTGGCACAGTGGGAGGCACTTTGGGAGGCCAAGGCAGGCAGATCACTTGAGGTCAGGAGTTCGAGACCAGCTTGGCCAACATGGTGAAACCCTGTCTCTACTAAAATTACAAAAATTAGTCAGGTGTGGTGGTGCATGCCTATAATCCCAGCTACTTGGGAGACTGAGGCAGGAGAATTGCTTGAATCCAGGAGACAGAAGTTGCAGTGAACTGAGATCGTGCCATTACACTTTAGGCTGGGTGACAGTGAGATCCATCTCAAAAAAAAAAAAAAAAAAAAAAAGAAAGCCAGACAGAGAGAAAAAAGACATTGCGGGCAATGGTACCCCAAGGGAGAGAATTGGTGTGGGATAAAACAGTGGAGGATTAAAGAGTGAGACCTGAGTGAGCAACCAAAGAATTTCCACATTAGAGAATCCCCAGAGACAGTGGAGATCTTCAAAGAATTTATACTATTATTCCACATGAAACAGACTCAGCTCTAAACATGTGCCTCAAGAAGTTATGACAGACACATTTCAAAGTGAACCAAGTAAAATGGTTTGTGCTATTACTCTCCCTTCCCATTTCAACAGTGGAGGAATCAAGAACTGGAGCTGAGTTAGGAAGCTGAAGCAAACAGAGAAACTAATGAAAAAGTGAAATTTGTACCCTATTCTCAACCGGCTTTCCACCTTCAGTGGGCCTGAGCTGGTTGAAAGATAAACTTTAACATTAAATTATTTCTGAAGACTGGATATCTAAAATATCAAATTGAGACTACAGACAATTCTTATGGATTGAAGGGACCAACAACCTCCTTCTCCTTCTCCTTCTTCTTCTTCGTTACCTAAAGGTAACTAAGGAAGTGATGTTTCTTGGCTAAGTAGTTACTCAAGGGCAAAGAAACAACTAATTTTAGAAGGAAGTTTGGAAAGAACTGGGAGATCTGAGAGAGCTGGGAGGCTAGAGTAATTTGATGATAATATCTTACTTATTCCATTCTTTAAATGTAAAGGATCACTAAAAACACTTTAGTTTAAGTCATAAGCTCTTGGCAATTTCTAGCAAGTGTTTGTTATTTTAGAATCCAATGGTTTATTTATCTAATCCCTAAATTTGGAGTCCCAGTGATGCTCTAGCATCTCTTGAAATTTAGTTATGTAGAAGTTGTTTTTACTTTGCAGATAGTGAAGTTTCAAGTGCTGCTATCAGGGTGATTATCCTAATCTACTATTTCCATAAATATGGGCTTCTGGATAATATTTCTTTTAAGTGTTAATTTACCAACGTGTATTCGTATCATATAATCAAAAGTCCAGCATGTTGCTGTCATACTGACAAAATGAAATTCAATATTTGAAAAATCCCAAGTAAAACCACTTGCATGTAAAAGAAAAGGTACATTTCCAAACTAGTACTTCCAAATTAATAATTGCCTTATAAAAGAATCGTTGCTCTTTAAATAAACAGAAAATCATTCAGAGTGTCTGAGTGAAGTGTAGAAAGTTTACTACATACAACTTATTATTAAATTAATTATATTTCTATCAGCAAGAAATAATTAAAAAATGAATTTCAGAAAAACTACCATTACAAAAACATCAAATGGCTCAAAGGAATACATTTAATAAAAGTTGTACAAATCTTCTATCTAACTTTTAGTGTTTTCAAACTAAAATCATTAAGAAAAATTAAAGAATATCAAAATATGTTCATAGATGGCACAACGTAATACTGTTATGATACAACTCTCCCGAAAATGATCTATAGATTTAATGTATATCAGTCAGCATCTCAGCAGAAAATTATTGAAAATTAACAAATCAATTCCAAAATGCAAAATGGAAAGCAAGAGATCAAAAATTTTCAAGGCAAACTTGAAAAAGTGTAACAAATTTAGAACACTTACACTACAGCCTATTGCAAACTAATTAAAACAACAGTTTTTACACTGTTTTTGTCCATCTAATTCTCAGTCTACATAAAAATCTGACCTAGCCTTTTTTTGGCCCCCAAATAATTTCAAGTACATTAATTCTATATTTTTCATTGTAGAATTGATTACCCTTTGCATATTTTCTTTAATTATTTGTAATATTTAAATATTCCATATTTTTAAAGTAGAAAAAATACTATATGTACCACATCTCATTGACTATATTGAACAAATATTAATATGTATCAAGTAATATTGATTTCAATATTACCATTATATTCTAATAAACATCATTTACATGTAATCACTATGCCTGTCCATATCTATGTGCACATATACTTGTGTATGTATGTGTCTGTATATACTAATGAGAAGAGCGTACAGATGACACTAAACAATCGACAATGCATGACTGACTACCAAAGAATTATCTAACTCAAAATGACCCTGATACACACATACACAGATATATGTATTAATGCACGTGTGTGAATATATATGTGTGTGTGTGTAAGTATAAATTCTCCAATCTCATTCCTTCTTCCCTCATCTGCCTGAAATAGCTATGTTCCTGAAGTTAATATGTACATTTATTAGTTTAAAATATTTATCTTCTTTTCTGGATCATGAGTCCCTTGAGGGCTGAGATTGTACCTAGTCAAGTCTTTGGTGTACTCCAGTATTTAACACAATAAATTCCATGCCTAGATACTTCATATATATATTTATATATATTTTTTTTTGTCTAGTTGATTAAAATTTTTTGAAATATGTAGATATTTTTCAGTATTTCATTTTAATTTATTTACTGGCATTTTTGCTCAATCTCTGTGTTATTTTATTCATGCTCTAAAAAACTGCATTATGCATTACCTTTCACAAATCTACTTAAAGTTAACATTGTGCCACTTCAAGATGCAGAAGACTTGCAACCTTTGATCATCCCATGGTAATTTATATTTAGTTTTTCGGATAGGTTACATCTACATACATCAACACCTCTATCAACATTTGCTTTAAACTGTCATGCATAAATTAAATAACTTAAGAAATATATTTTATGTTTACACTGATATTTATCATCCTATTTCTCTTTCTTCTTGAAGATACAGGTTTCCCTTCAGTGTTATTTCTCTTCAGCCTGAATAACTTTCATTAATTTTTATAGATCATATATCCTGAAAATCAGTTCTCCCAGTTTTCCTTCATTTGTGAATCTTTTTATTTCATTTTCACTCACAGGTACTTGCCTTCTCGAATGTTTGACTCCTGTTCAACGTAGTGAAATGGAAACCCCTCAAAAGTTTTTTATAACCCACTAATTGCTTGTTTAAAGATGCTTATTTCTTCTGGGATATAAGATCACTGAGAGTAGGGTAGAGTCTATTTTACCTCCGTATCTCTATTGCTTAGCACAGTGCCTGATAATTATGTGAAACTCAAATAATTAGCTGAACATGTCAATGAATGAGACTTAGGAAAAAGAAAAAAGTCTAACCTCAAGGCCTAGAATATTTCTACTAAGCTATTTTGTGGTTATTTAGGATTTTACCAAAAACTTGAGTTATTTGCTAGAATATAAAACACACAAACACACACATGCACAAACACAAAGGGATTTCTTCAAGTGGTTCTTCTGCAGTGTTTCTGCATGGTAAATTTTTCAATTCACCCTTTCTGCCGTCATCTCGACCTGACAGCCTTACTATTACCTTTACTGAGTCATAGGCAATTGAGCATGCATTTTCATCTTTTCTTTTCCTTCTATAACTCTTGCTATTAAATTCTCACTGCCAAAGAATCATCTTTCCATATTTTATCATACTGAATTGTACAAAAATTCTTAAATAGAAGGGGAGGGTTGGTATTCCTTGGATAGCTATTTGTTGTCAAATGCTTTACTCAGTATTTTCTTATTTCTCACAATCCTATAGAACTACCATATTTATATCCATTTTATAGATGGTGAAGTTGAGGCTAAAAGGCTTTAGTATCCGAGGTCTGCTGAGTATCAGTTATGATTTGAAGCCACTAATGCCTACCTTCTAAGCATGCTTCAGTTCATCATTCTATGTGGTTGCTGTTAGGAAAAAGAGTTGTGCCTAAGAATATTTACTGTAAATTTACTACAAATCTTAAATAAAATTAGACTAATTGAGAAACTGGGGACTTCATCTCAAATAAAAGGACTATAATGTGAACTGCAGCCCAAGGACCCCTTGGAAGAAAAGAATTATGGTAATTGAGACTGAGATGAAATCTACAGGGGAATCACAGGAAACTGATTTTTTGTTGTTTGTGGTGGTGCCCTTCTTTCTATACTTTTACAACTGTTTGGAATCTTGTTTCATTTGGTGTTTTTTTTCTTTCTTCTCTTGTTCTAGCTCTTTTCTATCTTACAATAATGGACTTATGTCCCTCCACTTGAGAAAAAACCACCTGGCTAGTGATATATTCTTAGCTGCTGTCTATTATCGCATTATTATTTCATTGTCAAACATTTCAGAAGGCTAATTATTTGCATGTGTGCCTCAAACATTCAAATTTTGAGTTCAAACGCTTTTCCTTTTTCCAAGACTTCTTCTCATTTTTCTGAGATTGCAAGACTCATGAAATTCATCCAGAGCCTGACAATCACAATCACTAAATCAAATTTTCTTTTCCATTCCTTTCAACGATTCAATAAGATATTATGTTAACACCAATATTTTTATTCAAAAATATTTAGTTCATGGGCTGCTCTGTCATAATCTTTCCTGGATCTTATATCTCTCAGATTTTTACATTACTAGCTTCTTCTTGGGTACTTATTTTTCCTCCCACCCTTGTAAGGTGGCCATTTTCTACTCCCATGTGCCAAGTTTTTTTCTATTTTTTCCCCCTCTTTTACACAGATCCCTTCTACTCCTATGCTTCCCAATGCTTCTACACTCTAAATGATCCTGAGATGTATCCATAATTCTGATCAATGAAGCAATACATAATGAACCCTGATTGACTTTCTTTTCACTCCAGAATCCATAACTTTGAACCTGACTCTAAATCTCAATCTCTAGTTTCACATTTGCAACGAACATTGTCCTACATGTCTTTTGAAGAGTTCAAATAAAAGATAACTTAAACAAGACTTATCTTCCTTTCCCCTAAACCTTTTTTTAAATATCAATTTTCTTGATGGCAAAATAGTAATTTTCTCCATCAAGGCTTGAAACCTCTGACTTATTTTTGGTTTATTTTACTCCTTTGACATTTCTACCTTCACTTTAGAGACATTCTTACTTACATTTATTCCTGAGATGTCACATCCCCTACTTCAGATGCAGTGGGGTATAGCTCTTCAGAGGCAGAGGTTGGAGGTTGACTATCTGGTCTCAGATGCTATTTGCACTACTTTTTAGATGCAAAAATCACTTAATATAAACAATTGGAATAAAGCGTTTAATAGACTAGCTGAAAAATCAAATAAATTAAGTTATATGAAGTACTTGGCAGGGCACAATGGATGTTAAATTTTATTATTGGTCAGGTAATTTTTATTAGTTTTCATATAGGTTTTTCTGTTGTCCTCCTAAATGAGATTCTGACCTACAGACTTTTACCTATACCAATTTATTCCATATTCCATATGTTTTTAGAGAGGAATAATTATTTTCCACTCCTGAAATTTTTTTTACATGTACTTGCAGTCTTCCTTCACTTATCTTACTCTTGCTCTGTGTAGGTGGTATGATATCTTGTTGGTAAATGAGCAGATAGGTCTATTTTGCTGGACTCAGATGAACCACTCTTTTGGAGCAAGTTGACAACTAGCCTACCTAGGTTAAGTGTTCTGAAACTGGCTAGGTATATGGTGCTACTTCTGAAGTTCAATGAGCAGATCCATTACGTTCTTACACTGAGCTCTAATCTAGTGCTTTCAGTAATAATGATTCTATTCCAATCAGTATCTACGACTCCATTGTTTTGTTTCTCAAAAGTTGAGAAAATCAGTGTCCTCTTCTGAGGAACTCACTTAGAGAAACTCACATATAGGAGTAGCACTTTTACTACCAAATGACAATGAGCACTACCAATGCCCATTCTCATCTTACCATTCAAAAGAAAAATAAAGGCTTTGTTTAGTCATTCACTTAACAAATATGAGCTAAAGAGGAGGATTGAGTGGCTGGTGAGGTGACAGCATCTAAATAATGTTCTGGTGCATGTTGGAAGAGAGATGATGTGTAACCACTCGGCCGGCCTAATGTTCATCCTCACAGATCCTTCAACCTAGGGCTGACAACCTTATAGAGTCTGTATAATGCTGAACTTTGTCACATGAGACAAATCAGATGGATGTGGAGCCTTTCTTTTGTGCCTCTTGCATTTAGGTTGTAAAGCTCCCATCAAATTTATCACATACTTCCCTGTATTATAATTGTTAGAGTTTTCAACGTAGCTATACAACAAGAGAGAGGCTTCTTGATCAGCAGTACTATATTTCAAATAGCTGTACAAAGAGCTATTACACCAAGAGGAATGTCAATAAATATTTGATGAACGAACTAATGGATAGCAGTAGAAACAGCATTATCCTTTTAATCAAACAGACATGAGCTTAATATTAGCTTCCTCCCTCACTAAGCAGTTTTCTTTCTCATATATAAAATTGGAGCAATAATACAGAACTGACATGAGAATTACATAAAATAATATATATTAACACACAAATCACAGTACCTGGTGGATAATAGATATCATTACATGTTAATATGTTTACATATTGTCTAAATACTGGGTGAATACCTATAATTTGTGAGACTATTCTCTGTCATGCAAAGCACAGGAGTGTGTTGATTTTCATTACCAATTCTGAATTGCCCAGTGTTAAAACTTGGGGGACCTACTTTGATAGTGACATTATATTTTCTCTCTAGTGTCTACTTTGTACCAGTTAATATCTGGTGCTGCACAAATTGCACACTTGGAACTATTGGTTTATCAAAGAATTCAGAATGGCTGACAAGTGCCCCAATGACTATGTAATGAAGACTGCATTAGAAGATATGTCACTGCGTAGCAATGATGACCTTTAGTGAGGCAGTAGGGGATGCTCAGTGTGTTCTCAAATCTCACTAACAAGATGACATTATTTAGATTTTTATTTCAGTTGCTTAGTTACCAGTCTCTGTAAATCTTTTTCTGTTTCATCTAAGAATTTTTTTTTTTAAGGAAATAGCAACAGTTTTATATTTTTCTTAAAAATAGGACTCACACATATGGCTTGAAAGAAGAAATCTCTCTTCTTAGGGAAGAAAAGGGGGATTGTAGGTGATTGGAATGGGCAATAATGTCTAAATAGGTTTCCAAGTAAGGAAAAGCTGATAGTGACAGACATTGTTGGAAGAGCGACGAGGCAACCTTAAAATGGGAATTAACCAGCAAGAGAACATGACTGGAAATATCCTAATGTCATGACGAACAAAGCTGGAGTCACTTTATAACCAGTACAAGATTTAAACTTCTATTTGAGGCACTTTATTTTGACCCCTTTTTTTTTTCTGATGTTTGTTAAAGTTTATTTTCCTAATTGACTTGCCTGGAAAATTGGTAAAGAGATTTCTAGCTTCTAAGAATCTATTTAAGCCATGTTGTGTCCATGGACGTTAGAAATAACTCAATTAAGGCCGGTTGTCGTGGTTCACGCCTGTAATCCCAGGACTTTGGGAGGCCGAGGCGACCTGACTTTAGGTCAGGAGTTTGAGACCAGCCTGGCCAACATGTGAAAGCCCGTCTCTAGTAAACATACAAAAATTATCTGGGCATGGTGGCATGCACCTGTAATCGCAGCTTCTCAGGAGGTTGAGGCAGGCGAATCACCTGAACCCAGGAAGCGGAGGCTGCAGTGAGCCAAGATCGCTCCACTGTACTTCAGCCTGGGTGACAGAGCAAGACTCGAAAGGCAAGGGAAGGGAAAGGAAGGGGAGAGGAGGGGAGGGGAAGGGAAGGGAACTCAATTAATACCTTTGACTTTAGTTTTTACTCTGAATCTAAGATCGAAATTAAAAGAAATGATATATCTTCCTCTTTTATTAGGGTAAACTTTACTTACAAATTACCAAGTTAACTATTTTTAAGTGTACAGTTAAATTACATTAAATACATTCATATTCCTGTGCAACCATCACCACCATCCATCCCTGAACTTTTTAATGAAAGTTTGTACCTCTTAATCAATAAATTCCCATTCCCTTTCCCCAACAGTCCTTGGCAACCACCATTTTACTTTCTCTTTCTGTAATTTTGACTATTCTAACTACCTCAAAGAAAAATAATACAGTATCTACCAGTTGTGATAGGTTTATTTCATTTATCATAATTTCCTCAAAGTTTATCTATGTTGGAGCATTCGGCAGAATTTTCTTCCTTTATAAGGCCGAATAATCCTACATTATATGTATATATTACATTTTGCTTGTCTGTTCATCTGTGGATGGAAACATTGGTTGCTTCCACATACTAGCAATTCTGAATAATACTGCTCTGAACATGGGTGTACAAATATCTCTTCAGGATCCTTCTTTCAGTTCTTTTGAATATACCTAGATATTGTAATTCTATTTTTATTTTCTTGAGGAATTACCATACTTTCCAGAGTGACTGTACCATATACATGATTACCAACAGTACACAAAGGTTTCAATTTCTACACATACTCGCTAACACTTGTTATTTTTTAAAAAAAATATATATAGTTATCCTAGTATAGCACTATATTGGTATGTGAGGAGGTAATATCTCACTTTGGTTTTCATTTGCATTTCCATAATGATTAGTGATATTAAGCATTTTTTCACATGGTATTATTAGTCATTTGTATATCTTTGTGCAGAAAAGTCTATCCAAGTTCTTGGCCTATGTTTGAATCAGATTATTTGATGGTTTTTTTGTTTTGTTGTTGTTGTCGTTGTTGAGTTTTAGGAGTTCTCTATATATTGTGGATATTAATCAATTTTCACATGCGATTTATGAATATTTTCTTCCATTCTGGGGGTTGCTTGTTTACTTTGTTTACAGTGGTTTTGAGTCACAATTTTTAAAAATTAATGAAGTCCTATTTTTCTACGTTTGTTGCTGTTGTTGCTTGTGTCTTTGGTATCATATCTAAGAAAACATTGCCAAATCCAATATTGTGAAGTTTTTGCCCTAAAAGTTTTCTTCTAAAAGTTGCATATTTTTAGTCTAACACTTAGGTATTTGATCCATGTTAAGTTTGTATATGGTGTTAGGTAAGGGTTTGACTTCATCCATTTGTGTGTGCATATTCAGTTTTCTCAGTACCATTTGCTGAAATAAGATTCCTTTCTGCATTGTATGGTCTTGGCACCCCAATTAAAAATAATTACCATATATGTGAAAGTTTCTAGTATCTCTATTTCATTTTGTTGGACTATATGTCTGTCTTTATGTCAATATCAAATCATTTGGATTACTGAAGATTTGTAGTACACTTTGATATCATGAATTGTGAGTCTTAAAGCTTTGTTTCTCCTTTTCAAGATTGTTTTTACTACTTTGGGTCCTTTGAGATTTCGTACGAATTTTTGGAAGGGTTTCCCTATTTCTGAGAAAAAAGCATCATGGGAGTTTACTAGAGATTGCAGTGAATCTGTAGATTGCTCTGGGTAGTATTAACTTCTTTACATTAAGTCTTCCAGTTAGTAAACATGGGATGTTTCTCCATTTATGTCCTTTAAAAATTTATTTCAGCAATATTTTGTAGTTTTCATGGTACAACTCTTTACTTCCTTAATTCCTAAGTATTTTAATCTATTTGATGCTATCATAATATAATTACCTTTTAAATTTCCTATTCAAATTATTCATTGTTCATGTATAAAGCGTAATTTTTATGTGTTGACTTTTTATCCTATTTTTAAATTCGTATATCAATTTTAATGTATTTTCTGTAGAATCTTTAGTTTTCTGCATACAATACCATATCACATACGAATAGATATAATTTTATATTTTTTTCCCCTAATTTCAATGTTTTTTATTTCTTTTTCTTGTCTAACTGGTCAGGCTAAAACTTCCAGTACTATGTTGGATGACCGTGTGAAAGTGGTCATTCTTGCCTTTTTCCTGCTTTTAGAAGATAAGCTTTAGTCATTTATCATTGAATATGATGTTCATTTTATTTTTTTTTTTGTAAATGGAGGTTTTCTTATGTTGAGTTAGTTTCTTTCTATTCCTAGTTTGATGAGTGCTTTTTATCATAAAAAAGTGTTGAATTTTTTTAAGTGTTTTTTTTCCTGCATCTTTTGAGATAATCATGTGTTTTTTTCCCTGTTTAACTTTGTTACTATGGTGTATTACATGTATAGATTTTTTTCTGTGTTGAACAATCCTTGCATTCCAGGAATAAATCTCACTTGCTCTTGCTGAGATTTTAATATGCTGCTGAATTAAGTTTCCTAGTATTTTGATGAGAATTTTTGCATTAATATTCACCAGAGAAATTGGTCTGTAATTTTCTTGTGGTGTTCTGGTCTGACTTTGGGATTCAGGTCATGCTGGCCTCACTAATTGAATTAGAAAATATTTCTCTTCAATTTTTTGAAAGAGTTTGAGAAAAAATCAGTTTTAGGTTTTTGTTTTTGTTTGTTTGCTTTTTTTGTTTTAATGTTTAGTAGAATTCACCAGTGTAGCCATCAAGTCTAGGACTTGACTTTACTGGGAGATTTTGATTACAGATGCAGCTTCCTTACTAGCTACAGGTCTATTCAGACGGTCTCATTTTTGTGATTTAGTCTTGGTAGGTTTTGCATGTCTAGAAATGTGGACATTTGATCTAGGTTATCCAATTTGTTGTCACAAATTCATAGTACATTTAAAAAACTCATAATATTTATGGTGCTTTCTGTTTTACAATCTTCCCAGTGCGCAAGATTTTAAAGTCAAGATTTAAATGGAGAAGAAAGAGACCATCAGGAGAAAAAGAATAGAGCACAGGAAATGAGGTGGAAGATAAAGATAAAATGTAAAGTAGGGAGGATCTGAGCAGTGATTAAGAGCTTCCTCTAGAGAAGGACTTCTTGGGTTTGAAATCTGGCCACCCACTAGCTTTTTGACACCGAACCAGTAACTTTTATCTCTAATTTTCAGTTTATTTTGTCTGTAAAATAAAATAAAATAATAATGATGATATTTACCTCACATGATTAAGTGGATTAAATATACTAGTACTTAAAAGTAATTAGAATTATAAGTGGGACATTGCATATCTCAATAAATATTAGCAACTAATAGTTATTCTAGGGGAATCTATATTAACTAAATAATTTATAATAAAGATTAAGGCATTTATCAGTATAGAACATGTATTAACATTTTAGAAAAGAAGGCTGCATGAAACTCCAGAAGACATCTTCTACAAAAATGCTGTCACAACTTGAGAAATGAATAGAACTACAGCAGCCCTGCTCAAAAGGTATAACTGAGAAAGAAACAGGAACAGAAATTCAACACAAAAGGAAAAGAAGCCTAAGAATAAAAAAATCATAGCCTTACATCTGACTATACCTTAGAACAGCTTTCTGACCTTGGTCATCATGTCCTTTTACCACTGTGAATATTGCCCTGTTATCCATAAAATTTAGGATATGGCCAACATTATCTCAAAAGCTTCATCATCATTAGTATTCTCTGAGGATCACCTGCCTTTCTCATGACACACCCTTTTAGTAAAGTGAATTTAAAACTAATTGTTCATTATTTATTGCAGATTAATTGCCCATTTATTTTTGTTCCAGATACTGTTTGATCTGCTTAGAATTTGTCAGTGAATAAGGTAGACAAAATTTGTGATAATATAGAACCTTCATTCTAGGAGAAGTTTTCATTGTTCTCATCAGTTTCTTAACCCCCTACAATATTTTATGATTTTGGCATGTAACTTATTTAATGGCTTCCTTTGTTGTATTGTGTTTCATTTTAACCATTGCTTTGAGTTCTCTGAGTGAAAGTGAAAGTTAAACTGAGAATGATATAGTTTCACACATTTGACCCTCACTATTAATAGTTAAGAGCAAAATAAAGAAAAGAACTGTATAATCTCTTAGTTGCAGCAGAGAACTCTGTTGTCAATCAATAAAAGTTTCTCTTCCGTAATAAAGAAAGTACCAAGTTGTAGCTGGGTACCTGGCTCCAGGGTTATTGGAAAATGTATTTCTACATTTCTTGTCATTACTATTGCCTTGTGAATAAGTTCTGGACAAAGGGAAAGAAACAAATGATACGTATCACTTCTGGGTCATGATGTTCAAACAAAGATACATGAACTACCCTTGCTCATTATTTCTTCTTGTTGGTTGGCGATGATGTAAGCCAAATCTGCATCTTAGATTATAAAGAGAAAAACCATGTGTTGAAGATAGCATAGCTGCTCTCACATGTTCAATAACTGAATAAATGTATATCCTACTTATGTCATTGTATTTTGGGGCCTGTCTGTTATAGCAGCTTTATTTTTACCCTACATAACAGACTACTAAAACTTACCATGGCAAAAAAACAAAAACAGAAACAAAATAATAGTGTTGAAAACTTAAGCCACTGAAGTCTTTGTCTCTTGGTCACTCTCTTATCCTGGATCATCTAGAACATTACACAATGTTTTTTTTTTTTTTTTCTTTCTGAAATTCTAGTTGGGCTTCATACTGAGATTCTTTGATCAATGTTTATCAAGAGCCTATGTGTCAGACATTGTTTGGAGATTATATTTAAGTGGATGAGACAATCAGTAGAAAAATAAAGTAAGAAATATAAGATATTAATTAATTTGATAATGGAAGAGAAGGCATGTGCGGCCTTAACAAGAAGAAAAAATAAAAACAGTTCACTGAATATAGGACATGAGAAGGAATAGTTAAGAACAGAGTCCAAGTTTTCTGGATGAGCACATAGAAGGATAAAGTGACCATTAACTAAGATAGAGAAGACTATAGGAGGAGCAGAAATGGGATGGAAGAAGAGACTGTACAACCTATCAGATACCCAAGTAAAGAATGTCAAGTAGGCAGTTCAACATACATGTGGGTTTCAGAGGATAAGTAGCAGGTTACAAAAATGTGCCTGTTGATGGCACATAGATAATTTTAAGCCATATAACTTTATCAAATTAGGAAGGGAATAAATGTAGGTAGAAAAAATAAGATGTTCAAAGACTGAAGTAGAGTACGCCAACATGAAGGAGTCAGAGAGATGTGGAAGAACCAGCAAAGGAGACTGAGAAGGAGCAGAAGAAAAGCAGAGAATGTGGTATCCTGGAAGAGGAGCAACAGGAAGGTAGAAAAAAGATGAAACTGTAATTATATTATCAGATGCTGTTTGACAGAGCAACAATAGAACTTAACATTACCATTGAATCTAGCAATACAGTATTCATTGGAGGCCTTGATAGAAGAAATGTTAACAGAGTTGGGGGAGCAAAGCCTGACTGAAATAGAGAGTAAGAGAAAAGCAATGGAAGTTATGACAGATAACTTGTTCAAAAAATTAGCTATAAAGGGAAGGAGAGAAATAATACTGTATTTGGAGAATAAAGTCTTTCCAGAGAGGCTTTTGTTTGTACTGTTAATGGTTTATACACGTGTTCAAATAAGAAACTGTTTTAACATGGATAGGAGTCATCCAGTAGTGACAAAAACTATATTGTCAAACCTAGAGCACAAATAGAGGAAGTGGCCTTCAATAAAAGCATGGGTAGCCCATCCTGATGTGGAAAAAAGGTGAAGCATGTGGGCTCAGATGTAGGTGGCTGAGTTTATTTAGTAGAAGCTTGTTTACATGTTCCTCTGATAGTTTCTGTCCCTTTGGTGAAGTATAGAGGCATCTGTGAAGTGGAGATAGTGATAGATGGAGAGGTAGTAGTGATGTCTTAATTTGTTTGGCATTTTTGTTTTTGCTTTTTTGTTTTCATTATAAATATATTGATGCTAGGAAAATATATCATGTATTAATAGAAGTGAGATGTTTACGATGTGACTGATAATGTCCAAGACAACATCTATACCTTCCTAAAAGTCTTTAGATTCCAGTGTTCTCAGACTGAGAGGATGAGCTGGTATCAGATTTGGAAAAGCTGTCTCCTAAGACTATTGAAGGGTAGACATGCTAAGCAGAACACATGGAAGAATAGTCAAGCACAGTCACATATTTACCAACACATAGAAATCTCCTCACCTTTATAGAGACAAGAGAGAAAATAGCCAGCCACACAGTATTTAAAATTATTGAAAAAGTATGAGACTTTTCAGAACATACAATTTCCCAACTAATAGCAGCTTCATTCAATTTGTCAGGGACGAACTCTCATCTATCTCAGATGATAAAATATCACAGAAAGATTTCTAGGCAGAGAAAGGTTTCCATTTAGACAATAAACTCTAGACACTATTTCTAGGTAAATGACCTGAAATCTATTCTGTAATTACGACAAATAGGTGACAGCAGCACCGCACATCGAGCTCATCAGCACCCTGCATCTCCACCGGAGACAAAATTCAAAAGATCATTCATCATTTCAATTGTTTTAGCCACCATTTGCCAGCATTATTTTAACATTAACCTTTTTCACCTAATATCTTTCAACTGAGTTTTCTTTAAATAACTCGGAGAGGAGGTGACTAACTTCTTTCAATTTACATATTTGGTGGGAAGGTGGAGGCATAGTTAAAGGAATACAAATTACACAAATTGTTATTCAAGCTGAAAGGTAAATAACCAATTAACACCTAAGAATTACTTGTGACTAATGGATTTATTTTAGGAGAGGATAGAGATGACAACTACATCATATATTTTATGTGACACTCATATATGTTTGTGCATATATGACATAAAAACTCCAATGTGGCCTACAGAATACTGTATGCAAAAATCAACATAAATGTGGATGTAAGGGACAAAACCGAGTTAGTGATCATTCTTTCTCCCAAAGATAAAATTGCTTATTTTACCAAAATAAGAGAATTCTTCAATCCTTTCTCCTTTTCTTACTTGGGTGGGAAGAGTGTGGCATTTGATTAATGGAAGCATTTCCTGTTCCTTAAGGTATCTTTGGGGAGATAGTGGTTATCATATAGTACAGGTGCTCACTTGATGCCCTACCCTGGAATAGAAACCATGTGAGAGTAACAGAGACTCTAAAAGTGTGCAGTCTTTTGGCCCAGGGTATCAATCTTACAGCCCAGGGATCAGCAAACTTTTTCTGTAAAGGGATATATGTAAATATTTTAAGTTAACCTTAGGAGATAAGCAACAGGCAATAAAACAAAGGACATTTAATTTATTTCATACAAAGTGAGTGTTTGCATGAAAATGTGGGATCTTTATCAGCGCTGAATGCAATATGTATCAAGGTGGTGAAGGGTTATTGGAGATTCAAACACTGAGGATAACAGCTATCCATCACTGGATTCCTGCTTATCTGGAACTTTGTGATGGGTCTTAGGAGAGCATGCACAGGACATCAATTCGCTGTTGAACTCAGAATCTCTTGGGGAAGACAAAATCTGAGGGAGAAAGTACTTGTGATCCTAGGCTTCTGATGTCTTTTGTGTCTCTGTTGTAAGGAAGAGGCTTAAAATACAGATGTTTCTAATATAATGCCATGTATGTGTATGTTCTGGAAAAACATAGCCCGTAAAAATTGCAGGGTTTATTGGAAAAATAGGGTAGAATTAAACCATAAAATAAAAACTTTATGAAACTTTGTAACCATAGCACTGGAAAAAACTATTAAAGATAAAAACAAACCTCAACCAAAATCCTAACACAGTTAAATCTCTACTGTCATCAACATCATTATGACAAAATCTCAACCAGCTGATCTTTTGCAACTTTAGACTGGGACTTGTGTTTCTTCCTTAAAAATGAGGCCCTTGAGGTCATTTGCTTATAAGACAGTAAGTTTCTTCAAAACTAAATATCTAATCTACAGTGCAGACTTCTTCACATTCAATTAACTTAAATCTGAGGGAAATACCTTTGCAGCTCCTGCATCTGTATTCCCAAGTTTTCATATAATTTAGCATGATGGAAGGCATGCTAGTTTTTCAAGCCACTAAAACAATTTTATTAGTTTTCTATTGCCATGTGACAAATTATCATAAACTTCGGTACTTAAAGCAATACACATTTATTATCTTACAATTTCTGTGGATTTGGAGTCTGCATGGCTTAATTGGCTCTTTTGTTCCTGGCCTCCTAAAACTCCAATCAAGGTGCCAGCCAGACTATTCTCCTTTCTGGAGCTTTGAGTCCCTTCCAAGCTCACATAGTTATTGCCAGAATTCAGTTCATTGCAACTGGAAGACTGAGACCCCAAACCCCACTTCTTGTTAACTGTCAGTGAGGGCTCTCTTAGCTTCCAGAGACCCCACAGTCCTTTGCCGTGTGTCCTTCTCATAGACCCTCTCACAACATGGCAACTTACTTCTCCAAGGCCAGCAGGATAATTTCTTACTCCTTACCGTCTTAAGGAATGTAATCATTGGAGCTACTAACCCATCACTTTGTCACATTATATTTGTTTGAAGCAAGTCAGAGTTTTTAGCCACATCCAAGAGGAGGGGATTATATAAAGATGTAATTCATTGGGGATCTTGTTACGATGTGTGTGCCACATCAACTGGAAAAAAAATAATTTCCGTAGGACTTCCCTTTTTAAAAATGTATCTTTACATACTGTTAAAGCTGTCTTTTTACATGTGAGGAAACACTCCTAGATGCTGCAAATCATTAATGCACTGGGAAAACCTTCTATGAACTTACCTATTTTCATCTTGTAATAACATCACTTCGCTCTTTACCAGTTGAATGTGAGGAAATCTGGGTTGAAAAAAATGAGTTTCAGCAAAGCAGTTGTATTTTTATTTGCTTTTAAAATGGCCTCCAAATCTTAACAGGGTGGGTGAAAAAATACTGAACAACTAGAAGGCAGTGGGGCACTTCTGATGTGGGTAGCACGGAGTAAAATACAGCTCAAGCTTCTGTGGTTGGATCATTTGAAACTCCAGTTGTTATGAGGATGGGTAGAGGTATAGGGGCTGAAAAGATACACTGAAGGATGCAAAATCATAAAATTGATAAGAATGAGAAAATCTTAAATGTAATGTATCATTTTTCAGGAGAAAATTCTCGATCATTTCCAAAAGGGAGAAGAGATTTTTTGATCCTCTTGTGCTAGTAAGGAGATGTATTTTTTTTTCTAATTCCTACAGCTCTTTGTAGATTCTTGCTTTGTGCTGGTATCTCAATTCCAATATCACTCCTGAGGTAATCCCCAGGCCTTGTTTCCTGTCTTTCCATTGGCACTGAAACCTAAACCCAAATTTGACAGAGGCAAAGGACCTACTTGTCATTCTTCCCTTCTTCTCCATCCCCATGGCAGAAGATGGGATGCTTGTAACTATGGTTTTAGTTTCCTCTTAATTTCAGCACCTGCTGATTTATTTTTCATTCTTGAGTGCTCTTTTATGCATTTAAGATATGTTTTGTTATTTTTCCCCTAGTCTTTCTAGATTTTTGTACCAGAAGTATATTCAGATCATCATAGTGGAAACTTTGTTTTTCTCTTTAATACATGCCCAATTAAAATTACATTTTAGCTCTGTGATTCATGAGGTGCAGTTCCTTGCATTTGTTTCATCTACTGATTTTTAATATTAGTGGATTTCTCCAACTGCTTTGTAAGTTTCTGCAGTCTCCCCTTCAGCTGGAATTAATCTTCAGTTATTATACTTGGTTATGGAAATGTTCCTGTGGGTTACTTATGAGATCTCCTCTACAGGAGTCTTATATATTTCACTTGCTCAGGATTTACTTTCAGTTAGTTTCTTGGATTAACATATCCACAATTTTAGTAATTGAGATTAGCACTCCATATGCAAACCTAGCTTAGGCTTGATGTTTCCTAGCTGTGGCCTAATGAGAGTGCTCTAGTCATCTTATTATCTGAGGCTTTCCTTGTAGTAGCTACTGCAGCTGCTGTTGTCTTCTTTTTGGCATTTGAGAGGGAAGAAGATTATTACCTACTCTCCACTACATAGGATTTTCTTGTGGATATTTCATCCCAGATTCAAGGTATATACCTCTTTGAAATAATCTACATTTCTTGTGGCTTCATTTCCAATTTATTGCTGAGGCTTAGAAGTCCATCTTCACTACCAGTACATTGGAAATTCATACTGACATTGGCAATTATCTGAATCTCTTATAAATATTTCTTGTTATATTTAATGTGTCATTTGTATGTATAAAAACCATGAGGGAGGCAGAGGCTTCTTGTTCAGCTCGGTCTATATACTAACCAGAAATCAAGAGGCCATGAATAAGGCCCAGCAAATATAAGAAACTACAAAGGTGGCTCCAAAGCAGACTTGGACTTTGCTTTCAAGTAGATTTTTGTAAATAGTGGCGCTCATCTATTCTAAAGCAACATCTAAACAGCCCCCAAAGCCAAAAATGTGGATACACGACATTATTAAAGGTATAAGAAAGCTGTAGAAGCAAAGAAAATTGGATAAACTAAAATTCTAGACAAGAAGGAACTTTCCTAGGCCAGCTGAAATAACAGATTTGCCAAATCTGGAAATAGGTAGAGAATCTATCTGGTAATACTGTGACTCCGCTATGAAAACAAGGAACCAGTTGAGTTTTGACAGCTACATGGGCTAGCATGGCAGATTGGAACCTGGAAGACCATTGGTTTTCTCCAGATAACTGTTTTCAGGGGGAACAGGGGCACCATGGGATACTGGAGGCCTAGAATATGTATGCAAAGTGATGTCTTTCTCAATCTCCCAGTATGAACACAAAGTCTCAACAGAGGGAGGGGCTAAACAAACATATCACAGGTGTTTCCCTAGAGAGAGAAAACAAGAGGTAAAATGAGCCTAGATAAACACTCATCTTAACCTCCATCTGCTTCCATTCTGGAATGAATGGATGTGAGCAGCTACCAATCCTGTCTGTCTAGCAGAGAAAAAGGTAAACTCTCTGAGGATAATGAAGGGGGATTGGGATGATAATGATATTTTCTCTGAATAGAGTAAAATTAAGCTAGAAACCAATAATTCAAAGTAAGTTTAGAAAATACTAAATCACCTTTTGATCAAAGAAAAATTATTGAAGAATTAATTTAAATTGTGACTGAGATAAAATAAAAAATATGTATCAAAACTTAAGGGATACAGCTAAATTTCTAACTATAAATACATACATTGGAAAAAAATGGAAAACTAATGGTCAAAACTCTCAGGAAGTTTAAAAAATAAGTAAGAAATGTAAAACCAGAAATAAACAAAATAGAAGGCAGAAAATACAATAACATGTATATTTTAGTAAAAAAAAAAAAAAAACTTTAGCTGATTCCTTGAAAATTAATAAAATTTATAAGCTACTTGGAAGACTAATCAAGAAAAAAGAAAGATAATACAAATTTCCAATAATAGAAATGAAAAAAAGAGGTATCATGTTATGGATCTTTAATACATTAAAATGATAATAAGAATATATTATAAACAACTTTATACTTATTCAACAATTAATGAATGAAAAAGAAAACTTTGAAAAAACATTACTTACCATTATAGAAACAAGAATAAATAGAAAATGTAAATATTCTTGTAACTCTTTAAAAAATAATTTAGAAACTCTTCTACAAAGTAAACTTTAAGACAAAATAGCTACTCTGGTAAATTTTTCCAAATGTTTAAGAAACAAATGATACCAAATCTTCTTTCAAGAAACAGATAGAAAAACCACACTTCCACACTTATTTTATATAGCCAATGTATTACAGACACAAGAGGCTGACAAGGAAATTACAGCCATCAAGAAAACTGTAGGCTGATATATCTCAGAAAAATAGATACAAATATGCTAAATAAAATATTATCAAATTATAATAAAAACACAATATTACAAAAGCTATATATAAAAGTATATAATAACCCAAGCGACATTTATTCCAGGAATACAAGATTGATTTAACTTTTGAAAAGCAATCAGTGGAATTCGCCACATTAACAGAATAAAGGAGAAATAAATAGAACCATCTTCATAGATGGAGAAACAGACTTTGATATTATTCAACACCAGTTCATAATAAAACTTCCAGCAAAGTGACAAAATTAAAATTAAAACATGAAAGCCTCTTCATGTGTCATCTCAGACCCTTGGAACTCCTCTTTATTCTGGTGGACTTGTAAGATACCACGTGGCTTTAGGTGTTTCCATAACACTTGAGTTGCCCCAAATCTCATGGACCTAAATTATCCCACAGGACCCTCCCAGCAACCACGAAACTTTCTCTAGTTCAGTTTAATAAAATGGAAACAAATATATAAAATTATACAAAGAAACTTTATAAGAATCCACTTGTCACTAATGTGCCAGCATTGAAGTTCATGAGTTTTTTTTTTTTTTTTTTTTTTTAATCAATATAGGGAAATAGGAAAGTGTAGAACCAAAGAGATGAATACTTTAATAATAAAAATTTAAAAATTTTCTGATTTAAAATAATTATCAAGAAAATGAAAGGATAAATAATCCAACTTAAAACTGGATAAAGAATATGAATAAACATTTCTCCAAGATGATGTATGACTGGCCAATAAGCACAAGAATAGAACGTCAACATCATTAGTCATCAGGGAAATGAAAATTAAGACCACGATGAGGTAACTTTTCAAACCCATTAGCATGGCTAGGATTAAAAAGATAATATCAAGTGTTGGCAACAATGTGGAGAAATCAGAACTGCTGGGGGGAATGTAAAATGGTGCACACACTAGAAAACAGTCTTGGAGTTCTTCAAACGACTAAACAAAGTCACCTTATGACCCAACAGTTGAATTCCTAGATACATACCAAAAAGAAATGAAAACATATATACACAGAAAAAAATGTATATGAATGTTTATAGGAGCATTATTTATAATAGCCAAAAGGTAGAAAGAAGCCAGATGCCCATCTACTGATGAATGTGTAAACAAAAACGAGGTACATCAGTAGAATGAAATCGTATTCAGGCATTGGAAGGAATGGAGTACTTACACATGCTGCAACTTGGATGAACCCTGAAAACATTATGCTAACTAAAAGAAGCCAGTCAGAGGCCAGGCGCGGTGGCTCACGCCTGTAATCCCAGCACTTTGGGAGGCCGAGGCGGGTGGATCACGAGGTCAGGAGATCGAGACCATCCTGGCTAACATGGTGAAACCCCACCTCTACTAAAAATACAAAAAATTAGCCAGGTGTGGTGGCGGGCGCCTGTACTCCCAGCTACTCGGGAGACTGAGGCAGCAGAATGACTTGAACCCGGGAGGCAGAGCTTGCAGTGATCCGAGATGGCACCACTGCACTCCAGCCTGGGCAACAGAGCGAGACTCCGTCTCAAAAAAAAAAAACAAAAACAAAAAACAAAACAAAACAAAAAGCCAGTCAGAAAAATCCACATATGATATAATCTATTATGTAATTTGATTCATATGAATTTCCAGAATGGGGAAATCTATAAACATAGAAAATTGATCCATGGTTACTTAGGTCTGTGTATTAGTCTGTTTTCATGCTGCTAATAAAGACATACCGACTGGGTGATTTATAAAGGAAAGAAGTTTAATCAACCCACAGTTCATCATGGCTGGGGAGGCCTCAGGAAACACAATCATGGCAGAAGGGGAAGCAAATGCGTCCTTCACAAGGTGGCAGCAAGGAAAAGAAAGAGTGAAGTGGAGGGAAAGCCTCTATTAAACTATCAGATTTCATGGGAACTCACTCAGATATCATGAGAATAGTATGGGGAAACTGGAAACCACCCCCATGATTCAATTATCTCCACCTGGTCCTGCCCTTGACACATGGGGATTATTACAATTCAAGATGAGATTTTGGGTGGGGGACACAGCCAAACCATATCAGTCTGGGAGAAGATTGATAGCTAAAAGGTAATCGCTAAAAGGTTCTTTTTGACATGATGAAAATGTTCTATAAATGACTATGGTTATGTTTCACATATCTGTATATGTAATAAAAACCTTTAAATGCATACTCTGGAGAATTTTTATTACATAAATTATACCTCAATTGAGCTATTTAAAAAGGAATGCCATATATATGAAATCTTAAAAAAAATCAAGAAGGATATTTAATTTGGAGGAAAAAAAAAAAAGAATGAAGTAATACACTGAATGCTATTTAGTGTAAAGAGTAGTCCCTGGCATCTGAAATAAAGAGTAATGTGAACTCTCCTGATCACTAGTTCTATGACTTTCACCACCAGAGGCTATTTTCTCCTTTGGATAATAGGAGATATCATCACCTACTTAAAGTTTTGGTACTAATTGAGAAAACGCGTGAATATCATTTGCACAATACCTAGCACACAGCAAGCTCTCCAAAGATGTGTTAATTTCCAATTATACCTCTCTATTCTGTTATAGTGGTTATGGTATTATATGCGCAGGAACAACAATTTCTGCCAAATAGGGCCTAGGAATGTTTCCAAAGGGAAAACTCTGAGATGGGTTGAAGAATGCCAAGCAGTTTACCATGACATAATGGCCTGGGTCAGGGTCAAGCAGATAAAAAGTTGAGCAAAAATAGCTGATTTCTCCTGTAGCACTGGGGTGATAGTGTGTGACAGGTATACAAAGTTGTACATTTCAATTTTAGAGGCAAGTAAATAGATTTAGGATGGTGAAGGATGAGATCAAATGGACACAACTGGTATGAGACAGAGATGAGGAATGACCACAGATCCACATCTGGAGCATCTTTAAAGTGAAAAGTAGGACTTTAGTTTTTCTTCAAAGTTTCTGCAGGTAGAAACAGTTGTCATTCATGGCCCGGAGTCCCCTGTTACTCAATTCAGGAGTTATTCCATTCGAGTTATGATGAGTGGTCTTTCACTCTGCATTCTCCCATAGACATTGCTGCTATTTCCTGGCTGATACAGTGAGCCTCAGAGCAGGAACTGTGTCTAATCCAATATCCAGCAAGACAAAAATATTCATGATCAGAATAAAATTCAAGTAAAATATATGCAATTGTAGAAGGTATAATAATAAATCTTAGGTGTTTTTGAGCCAAAAGCAGCTCCAAGATGTCTCAAAAAACAAATATTTTTTTAAAAAAAGACCAGATGAGACTTCAGAAAATCAGGATTATTTCCAAATATTTGGGACCTAAAAAAGTAGTTTCTGATGCATTTAAAGAGGCAAGGAATGAAAAACAAGTGTTGGTATCAAATATTTATTGGCATGTGTAATGCAAAGATTTCTTTTGCCATGGCATAATATTGTAATTCCCCTCCTGGGACTACTCAAAATAGACAATTCTGCAGCAATGCCAAGAGAAGCTCCTTTATAATAAATAGCTGATGCTCCGTGCTTGCTTTTGTAAGAGCACCTAATGATAGTACTTCAGTTTGTATCCCTCTCTATTGTCATAAAAACATATTTGAAATCTTTTTGGGGTGAAATGTTCAAAGATGCCTAACATCTTGATGCACACATATTTAAAAATCATTCACTGTAATACTCAATAATAATGAAATCCAAGTACAAGGTCACGGAAGTATGTATACAAGCTTTTCATAAGTTTATTTCACAGTTTCCAAATATATCCACAGATGAACAGTAGCAATAATTGTACTCAATGGAATATTAAAAGAACATTGTCCTTTACATATTCCAGTACTGTGACTTCAAATATGCTATATGTATGCATTTTTAAAAAATTTTGTAGATGTGTGCGTTTGTGTATGTGTGTGTACGCTACATGTTAGGAGCTGGGATCTTTAGCTGTTCACTTTCTCTGACTGGTTCTATGTTATCATTTTTTCTTGCCACTTCTTTATCCCTTTCTTCCACAGTCTGTTATGTATAGCCTCCAGTACTTGAAAATAAATTATATTTTAAATATGTATTTGTATCTTACATTTTAATATTATATTTCAGTGGAATAGTATGTTTATTTTATATTTAAATGTTAAATTGGGTTTCATCCATCACAGATGTATTGGTGCCTTTCCTAGTCCCTTTTCCTGGACCAATATTCCCAGGGTTTCCAGTGTTCCCATTCCCTGCCCATTGTGTGTGGTGTGTGTGGCTGCTGGTAACTCACAGTCTGCTGCCTTTTAAGAATTGTCCACAGATAAATGGAGACTCCCCACCTTGGTAGTTATGATCTTCATCCACCTGTGAAGCCAATGCCTGACTCATGGGGTATACCAGAGACTATCTCCCTTGTCAAAAGACAAAAAACAAACAAACAAACAAACAAACAAACAAACAAACAAAAACTTGTGATAAAGATTATACTCCAGAGTCCTTCATGGGTGAAGCCAAGGATAGACTCAATCTAAGACACCTTTGCTTTGTTCTTTTCCTGTTTCTGTCCTCCTTCCTTCCCTTACACATGCGTTTTTCTGAAAAGCAACTCCTTCAATAAATCAGTTTGCACCCATGTTCCTGTCTCAGCCTCTGATTCTGGGAAAACTAACTTTAGTCACAATCTCTCTATATGACCATTTCTATCGACATGTATTTTAAAGTGCTTATTGAAACTTTATTCTAGGGCCAAGAACTGTATTAAAGAGGTTTCAGTCAGATTTCATCAACTGAAGAAAAAAAGGCAAAATAATTTTTGTAACAGATCAGAATAGTGAAATATTCAAGAAAAAATGAGAAACACCGGTTCAAGCAACATGAACTAGAAGAAAAGTGAGGGCCGGGGGTGGTGGCTCACGCCTATAATCGCAGCACTTTGGGAGGTCGAGGCGGGTGGATCAGCAGGTGAGGAGATAGAGACCATCCCGGCTAACACGGTGAAATCCCGTCTCTACTAAAAATACAAAAAATTAGCCGGGCGAGGTGGCGGGCACCTGTAGTCCCAGTTACTCGGGAGGCTGAGGCAGGAGAATGGCGTGAACCCGGGAGGCGGAGCTTGCAGTGAGCTGAGATCCGGCCACTGCACTCCAGCCTGGGCGACAGAGCGAGACTCCGTCTCAAAAAAAAAAAAAAAAAAAAAAAAGTCTGATTTACTTCCATGCCATCTCTTCCTCTCCAAGTGTGTTACTTGGTTTTCAAGGATATTACATAGGCTCTCTCTCTCTTTCTTGAGAAGAGTGCATGAACTTATTTCCAAGGGTGCCATGCTGTGCTAGAGTGAGCAAATGAAAACAGCTGAGACCCAGAACCAACAGAATTTCTTCTGCCATATTTTGTTAATCAAGTCAAATCTCAGGACAGCTGAAATTCAAGGGATGGGGTAAAAGTCCACCTCTTAATGGGAAAATGATTATGCATATATAGGTCTTGCTGACATCCACCTTTGCAGAATTTAAAATATATATTAAAATCTATTTTAGAATTTTTATTTTGGTAGATGGTAAACAAATGAATTAGAGGACCCAGAAAAGATCAGTCTTTGAACACTATAGTAATTCATCCTAGAGGTAATGATATCTTTGTTTAGCGTGACGGGAGTAGAGATGTGCTGAAGTGAACCGATTGTAAAAATATTTAGCAAGTAGACTCAGCAGTACTTTAGAAAGTTTTAAATGCATTTGGTAAAAAGATAAACATTTATTAAAAAGATATAATTATTTAAAACATTATATAAATGTCAACTTTTTCTCGTTGGCCCCAAATAATATTAGTGCATTTTTAATAGATGGAATTACACTGAATCACTCCATTCCTGGAGGAAACTATTAGATTTAGCAAAAATATAAATTAGTGTTGCTTTAAGAAGAAAATTGGATAGCATCAATACAAAATGAAAATGCACATCCATATTGACCTATTAAGTTTACTTTTAGTCATATATCTCAAAGAAACACCATCCTCCACTTATACACAGAATAGAATGCATAAATGTGTTCTTGGGATGCTATCTATAATATTGAACCAAAGAAAATCACTTAAATATCCTTTAATAGAATATTGGAGAAATAAATTACACTACACTGACATGAAATATTCTTCAAGCATCAAAGGAAGTACATTTATGCAAACTGTTGTAACAAATTTTTGGAACCAGTGACATTTCAAATGAAAAAATACGTTGCAAAAATCTATATAGTATATATTTGCCTTTATGACCAATGTTATTTACATATTCAATAGATGTTAGTAGAAGCTCATAAATGATATATGCTAAAAGAGTGTGACAAAGTTAAAAGAGGGATTTTATTTTCTACCTTATATATTTTTAAAACATACGAATAATAGAATTTGTAAACTTGAAAACAATATGAGAGAAAATGTCTAGGCATTTTAATTTAAAATAAAATTATTTTGTGAAATTTCTTAAGCATCCTGATGCTTGCTCCTTGGATGTATTAACTATCCTTAGTCCAAAATTTATTTTCTCTAGCCTTTTAATAATGTCCAGATCTTACATTAAAGATTATAAAATTATTTCCTATATGTATATTGCTGGTGACACAGGTGAAAAGTTGAATGATCTATTTGACTTTATGAACAGATTTAGTAAGCTAATATTCAGACTTGGAGTTCCCAGGTTTATTTCTATTTTGAGTTAATGAGATTATGTACCTGATAGTTACTTGCATTCAGGGCTTCCTTCACCATTCCTCAAAGCTAATTTCATGGTATGAATTACTCTTCCTCTACTGTGAGGCAGTAAGAAAGGTAGACCCTATTTTTTAAAAAGCACGTGAAGCTTTCTTTTTAAACACTTTCCAATTTATGTAGACATGTGTCAGTGGAAATTTAATTGTGCCCACTTGCTTTGTGAAAGTGGAGAGGCCACCAATTTATTTTATAGAAAATCATTCTTAAATGTTATTATGTGAATAGCCTCACACTAAGTTCTCATTTTAGATAGGAGTGCTGAACTCTGTTAGTTAACTGCATTTCATAAAAGAGTTAGAAATCTTTGGGGAAAAACTAATCATCAAAAACTATTACAAAAGGTAACACTGGAATTTCGTAAGTTGATATATTATATCATCAGTAATTCTTGCCAAAGGAACATGTTTATGTGTGTCACAAAATTTGGTCAGTAATGCTGAGTCTAGGCATCAGGTTCAACATTCTGAAAGTTTAAAAAGTCTGTATTGTTGATTACACTCTCATTTTAATAGATTTTTTTATAAATTCTACTGTAGCTAGACTGTTTTGGCTAACAATATTTTTATGATTCAGGAATATATATTGTAACAATCCACTCAACAAGTTTGTTTATTATTAAGTGATTGATTATTTATTTTAGGGATTGAGTATAAATGTTAAGATTGGTTTTTTTATTTTGTGAGACAGAAGAAAACAATGTCAAGCATAGTGACTCTCCTTTAGGACAAAGCAATTAAAAACAATAGAAGTAGTCATTAATCAAATGTTAAACTATGAGATTTTTAAAGTCTGTATAAAGCAATAGAAATGAGTTGTTTATACAAGTATTCCTCCAAAGTAATTTATTAGGGTTTTTATGGAAAATTATATGTGAAAGAAAGCTTCAGAAGTCCAATTTCTGTTACAAGAACTTGGATTAATAAAGTTAAACAGGGTATGAGAGATCCCTTAATGAAAGAGTACACAGTATGTGACTATTCCAAAATACTTGAAATGATTCAAGAAGGGGTCATGCCAAAACTCTATAAATGCAAAAACATTTTTCTACAGAAAGTTATTCAAAAACAAAAATTGGGATTCATAGGTAGATAAGTAGATATTTTAAATCAGAGAAAAATTGGACTCCTAAATAAGTTTAAATAACATAACCTTAAGAATTGTTTTAAATTAAGGCTTAATATAACATAAAGTAGCAAAAATAAATCAGGAAATAAAGTCACAGACAACAACATTCTCATTTGAAAACATTTATCATTGCATTAATCAATGGTCACACGCAGTTTTACATTATAAACTTACTTAAAATTTTTGTAGCAAGAATGTAGCTAATATGTGGCTTCCTTTCCTCTTTCAAGTAAAAAATCAGGTTTCTCTGCTTACACTGATTTCCAGAAAACTTAGAATTAGATTTAATATTCAATCACATTTATGAGATTTACTTAGAAAGTGACTGCATTTTACTTGTCTTTCTGCGATGTGAATCAGACTTTTACATGTATATGAAAAAGGTTATATTAACTATTCTTAGTCCAAAAGGTATATGTGTTGGAGGTGAGTACAACACACCTACTATATACATTTACAGTGTAAATCATTACTCAGTTTTTTCTTCTTTGATGATTAAAAATGTAATTATTCAAGAACAAGTAATATGAAATACTGTCTACACAATTATAACACAATCATTTTAGTCTTAATGTTATTTGATATCTGCTATGCATTTTGGCAGTGAAAACAGGATTTTTGCAGAGCAATTACGGGACAAAATATATTGGGGAATCCCAGCTTTAAGGATATTCAACTCTAGATAGCAGAATGCAACCTCTAAGCAGTTGAAGGAGCAAAACTGAACTATTAAACTATATTATCTTGTAGTCCCTTTCATGTTAAATGAAAACAAATAAAATGAGTAAACTTGTTTCATACCCATTTCAGGCATTAAGAAGTAAAACATAAAAGCCATCATAAAAGTCCAATGCTGCAGTAAGCTAGCATTGAAAAATAAGTCTTCAATTAAGAAGTACTCTGGTATGGGATGATGAAAACCATCACCCTATCTGCTCCTTTGATGCCACCATCCCATTACTCAGCATCAATGTTGGAGAAAGGCTTAATCTTAGAGTTTTCGTATTGAGAGCTGTAGCTCCAGTATAAGGAACTGTTATCTTTTTTGGTATTCAGAGAGAAGGAACTAATTAAATATAAAATATTTACTTGTTTTAAGGCAAATAAAGGAAATGTTAGAGATCATAGTAAAATTTTTAAATTTCTAATTGGTGATGGGAGTCAGAACACGCTACCCCTAAATACAGCACCTTGGCATACTGAATATTTTAAGCTAAAGGAATCTGAGTCACTAGACAGCTTCCCCTCCCAGCTCAGCATCCTCCAGTCTGGCAGGCAAGTATAGGTCATCAATTGTCCATGGAGAGAACATTTGGTTTCACTCAGATCCAGAGGCTGAGCTGTGACACAGCAAAGCCTTTTTGCTCTATTTAAGGCTATCCTAGATCTAGAAACAAGCCTAAGTCCATGCATATCTTTGAAGCATAGGCTCTGTTCTACCAAAAGTGGCTGATCAGCAACTGCAGAGACCCTGCCTACACAGAGGCAATCACAGACCCAAGACAGCTGCTACACCTGACCACAGAGTCCTGCCAGTAGTCTCTTCAGACCACAGAGCACAAGAAAATTTATAGCAATAAAGGTACACACACACACACACACACACACAAACGTATACATAAGCGTATGTATATATACACATATATATATATCAGTAGGATTACACACACACACATACACACACAGGTATAGCTCAAATAAACCAGCAAATGTTATATCTCAAAGTTCTAGAAAAATGAACTAAGCCCAAAGTTAGCAGAAGGAAGAAAATAATGAAGATTAGAGCAAATATTTTAAAAAAAAATACAGAATTGAAAAACAGAAAAAAAATCAACAAAAGTAAAAATTGGTTTTCTGAAAAAATAAAATCAAGGAAGCCTTAACTAGACTAACTAGGAAAATAAAGAAAAAATATGCAAATAAGTAAAATCAGAAATGAGAGCGGAGACATTACAATTAATCCAACAGAAATACTAAGGATCATAAGAAAGTACTATGAACAATTATTTTTAAAATATGCCAACAAATTGAATAATCTAAAATAAATTAATTAATATATTCCTAAACATAGCCTACCAAAACTGAGTCATGAAGAAATAGAAAATCCAAACAGGCCAATAGTGTGTAAGGACATTGAATCAGTTATAAAAAGTCTGCAATCAAAGAAAAACCTAGGATTGGAAAATTTCACTGTTGCAGTGTACCAAACGTTAAAAAATACTAATGATAATTCTTATTAAATTATTCCAAAAATTAAAATACAGGGAATATTTTCAAATTCACTTTCTGAGGCTAGGTTTACTCTGATACAAAAGCCAGAGAAGGACAATAGAAGACACCTAAAGTCCAATATTTCTAATTCATATAGGTGCAAAAATTCTAAATAAAATATTAACAAACTAAACAGCATATCAAAAGAATCATTCACAATGTTCAAGTGGGATTTAATTTTAAGATTTAAGGATGGTTCAACATACGCAAATTCATTTTCTGAGGTTATATATAAATCAGTAAATGTGACATACCACATTAACCAAATGGAGGATAAAAACTACATGATCATCTTAAATTTTAAAAAAGCATAACACCCTTTCATGATAAATAATCTCAAAAGATCAGGTATAGAAGGAATGTAACTGAATACAATAAGGCCATATATAACAAGACCATAGTTAAAAACATACTCATATAGTTAAACATAGTTAAAAACTTAACTATGTTTTAACATAGTTAAAAACATCTCATATCAGGAACGAGGCAAAGATGTCCTTTCTCACTACTTTTTAACAATATTGTATTGGAGTCCTGGCCAGAGTAATTGTGCAAGAGAAAAAAATAAATGGTATCCTAATAGGAAAGGGAAAAGCACAGTTGTCTCTATTTGCTGACTATATGATCTAATATATAGAAAACTCTAAAGCCTCCACCAAAAGAAAAAAATGTTAGAAAAAAACCTGAGAAACTCGTAAACAAATTCAGTAAAGCTGCAGCATAGAGAGTCAACATACAAAAATTAGTAGTGTTTCTGTAAGTAATAACAAGATATCCCAAAAGCAAATTAAGATAACAATCCTATTTACAATAGCAACAATAACAAAAACACACATACATGTAAATGTAACCAAGATGAAAGACCTGTCTACTGAGAACTGTAAAACACTGACAAAAGAAATTGAAAAGAAATTGAAAGAAATTGAAAAAGGAAAAACAAATAAAAATATAGTTTATATTCATGGATTGGAAGAATAACTATTGTTAAAATGTCCCTACTGTCTAAAGTAGTCTACAGATTCAATGCAAGCCCTATCAAAATTCCAATGACATTTTTCACAGAAATAGAAAAAACAATGTTTAAATTTGTATGAAACTACAAAAGACCCCAAATAGTCAAAACAATCTTGAGCAAAAAGAACAAGCTGGAGGCATCACATTCTTTAATTTCAAAATGTAAAGCAATTGTAATCAAAACAGCATGGTATTGGCCTAAAAACAGAAACCCAGGTCAATGGAACGTGACAGAAAGCCCAGAAATAAACCCACACATTTACAGTCACTTGATTTTTGAAAAAGATACCCAGAATATGCAAAGGGGAAAGGACAGTCTTTTCAATAAATGTTGTTGGGGAAACTTGATATCCACATACAGAAGAATAAAATTAGATTCTTATCTCACAATATATTTAAAAAAACTCAAAATAGACTAAAGACTTAAATATAAGATGTGAAACTGTAAAACAGCTAGAAGAAAACATAGGAGAAAGCTCTGGAACATTGTTCTGGGTGATTACTTTAAAAATATGATCCTGAAAGCACAGGCAACAAAAACATATACAAACAAATAGGATTGCATCAAACTAAAAAGCTTCTGCACAGCAAAGGAAACAATTAACATGATGAAGAGACAACCCACAGAATAAGATACAATATTTGCAAACCATATGTATAATGAGTTAATATCCAAAATGTATAAGAAACACAAACATTTCAACACAAGGAAATAACCCAAATAAAAAATAGGCAAGAAACTTGAGCAGACATTTTTCAAAAGAAGACATACAAATAGCCAATAGGCACATGAAAATACGCTCAGCATCAGTAATAATTAGAATAATGCAAATTTAAAACCATTTTATTAGAATGGCTTTTATAAAAAAGATGAAAGAGAAGTGTTGGTGAAATGCAGGTTAAAGGGAACTCATACATTCACAGTGGGAATGAAAATTAGTATAACTATTATGGAAAAAAGTATGGAGGATCTTCCAAAAACTGAAGTAGAACTACTATATGATCAGCAGCCCCACTACTGGTTACCTAGCCAAAAAACTTAAAATCAGTATGTCCAAGGGATAGCTACATTCCCAAGTTCATTGCAGCATTATTTATAATAGCCAAGATATGAAATCCACCTAGGTATCTATTAACAGATAAATGAATAAAGAAAGTGTGGTATATCTACACAAGGGAATCCTATTCAGTCTTAAAAAAGAAGAAAATCTTGTCATTCATGATAACATTAATGAACATACAGGACAGGTTATTTCATGCTAAATGAAGTAAGCCAGGCCCAGAAAGAACAAATACCACAAGATCACACTTGTATGTGGAAACTAAAACAGTTGAACTCATAGAGGTGAAAAGTAGAATGATGGTCACCAGAGGCTAGGTGAGGGAGGAAGGAAAGGAATGTGGGGTTGTAAGTCAATGGGTACAAAGTTTTAGAGAGAAAGGAGGAATAAGATTTGAGATATATTGCATAGCAGAGTGACTATAGTTAACAATACTGTCTATTTCAAAATTAATTTCAAATGTCTTACCGCAAAAAATATGAGATGAAAGATATGGTAATTAGCTTTAATCATTTCACATATATCAAAACATCACATTGTATCCGATGAATATATATGACTATTTGTTAATTAAAAAGAATAATAAAAATAATAGTAATTTATTAAACAAAGTCACAATCACTTTATTGGTAAATATAAAATAATTATGAGAATAATTTAATAAAACAAATAGGTATATCATGTTTATAGATTGAAAAACTATAAAAATTATATATAGGGGAGTTTATCAAGTACTAACTTACATAATTAATCACAAGGTCCCACAATAGGCTGTGTGCAAGCTGAGGAGCAAGGAGAGTCAGTCCAAGTACCAAAACTACAGAATTTGGAGTCTGACATTGAGGGCAGGAGGAATCCAGCATGAAAGAAAAATGTGGGAAGATTTCCCTTCACCACTGTTCTTCAGGGATGTCCTAGAAAGGGACTGTAATGCTGCAAGTGTTTACTTTCAAGTGGTGTCTGCATATCATGCAGAACCATCCATGAACCAGGACCTAGTCTTCCTTTACTGTCAACTGATCATAGGGAGCTCCCCATGAGGCCATCAGTGCAGGCTGGGGGAAAGAAGGCAGGGTAGCAGGAATGGAGACCATCGGCATTTGAGTCACTTCCTCATGTAACTTACTTGTGACTTCAGTACCTGCACAGGCCTGATTACGTATATACCACTTCCATTTGATGATGGAATGCTGCTGTGCATGACCCACTTTCTGGCAGGATGGGTTAGAAAGCACCCAGTTCATGATAGGCAGTTCAGGTCACATGGTGACTTGATGACCCATAGCCAAATGTTTCATTTCCACCAATACCCAGTAACAAGCCAAGAGCTATCTCTCAAAAGGAGAGCATTTATCTGTAGAAGATGGCAGGCCTTGCTCCAAAATCCTAGAAGCCTCTGCTGTGATTCATCAATGGGGCCTGCCAAAGGTTCCAAATAACATTCCTATCTGCCACTGACACCTCAAGCACCATTGGATCTGCTGGGTCATATGGCCCAATTAGCAGAGCAGCTTGCAGAGCAGCCTGGACCTGTTCCAGAGCCTTCTCCTCTTCTGGACCCCACTCCTGGTACCAAAATCTGTATTAGTCAAGGTTCTCTTAGAGAGACAGAACTAATTATATGTATGTATGTATGTATATAGAGGGGAGTTTATTAAGTATTAACTTAAAGAATCACAAGGTGCCACAATAGGCTGTCTGAAAACTGAGGAGCAAGGAGAGCCAGTCCGAGTCCCAAAACTGAAGAACTTGGAGTCCGATGTTCAATGGCAGGAAGCATCCAGCACGAGAGAAAGATATAGACTGAAAGTCTAGGCCCATCTCTCCTTTTCATGTTTTTCTGCCTGCTTTATATTCACCGGAAACTGATTAGATTGTGCCCACCAGATTAAGGGTGAATCTACCTTCCCCAGCCCACTGACTCAAATGTTAATCTCTTTTGGCAACACCCACACAGACACACCCAGGATTAATACTTTGTATCCTTCCATCCAATCAAGTTGATACTCAGTGTTAACCATCACAATCCTAGTACCAAAACTCGGCAGAGATACAACAACAAAAAAGACAACTTTATGCCAAAATCTTTGATGAACATCGATGTAAAAATCCTCAACAAAACATAGGCAAACTGAATCCAGCAGCACATCAAGAAGCTTATCCCCCATGATCAAGTTGGCTTCATCCCTGAGATGCAAGGTTGGTTCAACATATGCAAATCAATAAGTGTGATTCATCACACAAACAGAACTAAGGACAAAGGCACATGATTATCTCAATAGATGCAGAAAAGCTTTTGATAAAATTCAACATCTACACGTTAAAAACTCTCAATAAACTAGGTATTGAAGGAACACACCTCAAAATAATAGAGACATATATGACAGACCCACAGCCAATATCATACTGAAAGGGGAAAAGCTGGATGCATTCCCCTTGAAAACTGGCACAAGACAAGGATGCCTTCTCTCACCACTCCTATTCAACATAGTATTGGAGGTCCTGGTGGGCTAAATCAGGTAAAAGAAAGAAATAAAGGACATTCAAATAATAAAAGAGGAAGTTAAATTATCCCTGTTTTTAGATGACATGATCCTATATCTAGGAAACCCCATTATCTCAGCCCAAAAACCTTTATAAGAAAATCAAACAGCAAACCAATGACCTAAGTATCCAACTAAAGATGATGAAACATACATTACGAAATGAAAAGACATTAATTTCAAAAATCCTAAATGATTGACAAATACGAAGCAAGACTACTCAATCTAAAAACAGTATAAATAATATATAATACAAGCAAAATATAGTTTAATTTTTAAACGTATAGAACTTGAAATTATTTACTAATCCTGTAAATAACATCATTGCAATATGTTTACAATTTAGATAAATCAGAAAATTACTTAGCAATGTATAAATTCATAAATTGGATCTAAGAAAAAGTAATTAAAACCTGAAAAGGGTTTTATTTCTAGATACAACTTGGAGAAGACAGTGCTTCTGTTGCAGCAACTAGCAAATGCTCAATATATTACACACACTCACAGGAACCTCCATATTTAAATATATCAAAGTGCTTTGGAAGCAGAAATGTTCCAGACAGGAAAGAAGTTTTTTCTTGTAAGTCAAAGGATGGCCAGCAGATTTCTTCCTGAAGGCATTTGCAGATTCTGGTTTTTGGCTAAGAATCAGTTTTAACTTTGGCAAGTGCCTCTTCTGGAAAAAATATAAATCAGCAAAGCATTTGGTCATTATGCAGGGCTGGAGTGACAATCTGGATACTCGAAGGGCCCACGAGCATGGCTATTTTTTTCTAGTGAATATGTGTTAAATTATGAGGTATTATGGAGTTCTGGGGAACTTGGGTGAAAGCTTCTAGAAGACACAGTAGAATCTCCCTTAGTCTCAGGGAATTTAGAAGAGCAAGGTTTGCCAGGAGTGAGGGCTTGTGTCAAGTACACATCAGGTTTCCCATTTAAAACTGTATTCAGTTAGTTTTATCAGAAGCATAACCAGAGGCAGACGATCTTGTGAAAGTGATTTGTTTGGGAGATAGGTTGCTCTCATGAGAAGGGAAATGAGAGAAACACCACGGAAGACAGGGGGAATGTTCCCCTCCACTCCTGCAAGTATAGAAAGCAACTAATGAGTAATTGATATGAGAGTGCAAACAACAGATTCCTCAACTCAAGGTGGGACAGCTCTGTGGTACGACTTATGCTCCAGAGATCCTGTGGGATCAGGCCAAAGCAGATTCCAGTCATGAACATATCTAACCCTGCAAGAGTGAGGGGTGCATTCTCCATGTCTTCTATTCCTATGGTAGTTCTCTGAGGATAGAGGAAGCTCTGAGCCTTTAGCAAACTCTCAGCAGCTGGGGGTTGGACGCACTGGTCTTATAGAGGGGATCTTCAGAGAACATAATACCATCCACTAGAAACAGTTAACAGCTTTTCTATGTGTTCTCTTCTTTAGTGACAATAAGAAGATATTTATATATAAAAGAAATATTTTCCTTCTTCTAAGCCATGGGTGACCTTGAAAAAGCTCTCATATTTTCCATGCACTTTCTAAATCAAAAGCTGTAAGGAGATTCAAATGATTATAAAATTAATAGCCCCCCAGGTGGAGGAAGGGTTGATATTACTGCCTAATTACACGCGAAAGTTCTCAGCTCGATTTCACGCTGCTGATAAAGACCTACCTGAAACTGGGTAATTTACAAAAGAAAGAGGTTTAATTCAACTCACAGTTCCACCTGGCTGGGGAGGCCTCACAACCATGGAGGAAGGCAAAAGGCACATCTTACATTGCAGCAGGCAAGAGAGAGAATGTACCAGAAGGGGAAATACCAGATGCTTATAAAACCATGAGATCTCATAAGAACTCACTCACTATCACGAGAATGATATGGGGGAAACCACCCCCATGATTCAATTATCTCCACCTGGCCCCACCGTTGATCCATGGGGATGACTACAATTCAAGGTGAGATTTGGGTGGGGACACAGAGGCAAATAATATCATTCCATCCTGGCCCCTCCCAAAATCTCATGTCTTCACAATTCAAAACCATTCATATCTTCTCAACAGTCTCCCAAAGTCTCAACTCATTCCAGCATTAACCCAAAAGTCCACACTCCAAAGTCTCATCTGAGATAAGGCAAGTCCTTTCTGCCTATGAGCCTGTAATATCAAAAGCAAGCTAGTTACTTCCTAGATACAAGGGGGGTAAACACAGCCATTCCAAATGGAAGAAATTGGCCAAAAGAAAGGGGCTACAGGGCCCATGTAAGTCCAAACTTCAATGGGGCAGTCAAATTTTAAAGCTCCAAAATGATCTCCTTTGACTTTATGTCTCACAACCAGGTCATGCTGATGCAAGAGGTAGGTTCCCATGGTCTTGGGCAATTCTGCCCCTGTGGCTTTGCAGGGTATAGCCTAACCTCCCAGCTGCTTTCACAGGCTGGAGTGGAGTGTCTGTGGCTCTTTCAGGCACATGGTGCAAGTTGCAGGTGGTATCTGGAGAACGGCGGCCCTCTTCTCACAGCTCCACCAAGCAATGTTCTAGTGAGGACTCTGTATGGGAACCCTGCCTCCACATTTTCCTTTTGCACTGCCCTAGCAGAGGTACTCCATAAAGCCCTGCCTCAGCAGCAAACTTATGCCGGGGCATCCAGGCATTCCCATACATCCTCTGAAATCTAGGTCGAGGTTCCCAAACCTCATTTCTTGACTTCTGTGCACTGGCAGGCTCACACCACGTGGAAGCTGCCAAGAGTGGGGGCCTGCACCCTCTGAAGCCACGGCCCGAGATGTACCTTGGCCCCTTTTACTTGCCTGGAGTGGCTGGGACACAAGCCACCAAGTCCCTAGACTGCACACAGCATGGAGACCCTGGGCCTGGCCCAGGAAACCATTCTCCTAGGCCTCTGGGCCTGTGATGGGAGGGACTGCCATTAAGACCTCTGACATGCCTGGCAGACGTTTTCCTCAGTGTCTTGGGGATTAACATTTGGCTCCTTGTTACTTATGAAAATGTCTGCAGCCAGCTTGAATTACTCCTCAGAAAGTGGGCGTTTATTTTCTATCGCATTGTCAGGCTGTAAATTTTCTGAGCTTTTATACTCAGTTTCCCTTTTAAAATGGAATGTCTTTAACAGCACCCAAGCCACCTCTTGAATGCCTTGCTGCTTAGAAATTTCTTCTGCCAGATACCCTAAATCATCTCTCTCAAGTTCAAAGTTCCACAAATCTCTAGGGCAGGGGCAAAATACTGGTGGTCTCTTTGCTAAAACATAACAAGGGTCACCTTTGCTCCAGTTCCCAACAAGTTTCTCATCTCCATCTGAGACCACTTCAGCCTGAACCTTCACCGCTTATATCACTATCAGCATTTTGGTTAAAACCATTCAACAAGTCTCTAGGAAGTTCCAAAATTTCTGACATTTTTCTATCTTCTTCTGAGCACTCCAAACTGTTCCAACCTCTTCCTGTTACCCAGTTTCAAAACTGCTTTCACATTTTTGGGTATCTTTTCAGCAACACCCTACTCTGCTGGTACCAATTTACTGTATTAGTTCATTTTCATGAGATTGATAAAGACATACCTGAGACTAAGTAATTTACAAAAGAAAGAGGTTTAATTCGACTCACAGTTCCATGTGGCTGGGGAGGCCTCACGATCATCATGGAAGGCAAAATGCAAGTCTTACATTGTAGCAGGAAAGAGAGAGAATGTAATAGCAGGGGAAATGCCAGATGCTTGTAAAACCATCAGATTTCATGAGCACTCACTCACTGTCACGAGAATAGTAAGGGGGAAACCACGCCCATGATTCAATTATCTCCACCTGGCCCTGCCCTTGACACATGAATATTATTACAATTCAAGATGAGTTTTCAGTGGGGACACAGAGCCAAACTATATCAGGCAGAAAAAGTTAAGTTTATACATAAACTATAAACTAATCACAAACACACCATGTTTTCAGCACATCACCTGGTATTAACATTAATAATATGAGAAAGCTGACCAGATGGACATATTTCTGTGAGCAACTGTGAAGAAAATGTTCTTGTTGTTTTGCTGCTCTTGGTTTTCAATAATATTGTGTTTGCTGGCAGAAATTGACTGTTGATTTGATTGCGGTAATACGGTTTCACATACATTTAAAACTGTCGTACCCCCTTTTTTATTCAATAATTTCATTATGAATTACTTATTAAGTTTTGGGTACATACGCAGTATTATTCTAAGTATTCAACAACTTCCCCCACGCCTAACTTTTCATACCAATATTTTGGTGGCACAGTCTCAAAGAATTGGATTTAAATAATAATTTATGAATTTAAAGAGATGAAAAGCATATTTGAATTTTCACAAGGCAGAAACATACAGGGGTTCATTTTAGCACAGGAGGATCAGTAGTCCTCAAACTGATCCTGAGGAATAAGAAGCTGAGCAAGTTCAGGTCTTAGAGCAATTACATTTCTTTAGTTTTTCTTTTGTTCTCACAGAAGCTGACCTGAAAACAATAGCAGGATTTTATGTGATTCTTTTGCTTTTACACATCCCATCTTGCTTTAGCTAACTGAAGTTCAATAAAAATAATTTTGCTTGAATTCCAATTATTTATTTAATGTCACAGAGCCTCTCAATTATATTTTTACTTAATAACTGTTTAGCCCAATGTATTTTACATAATGATTCAAAGGATTTATTACCAGAATTTACCATATATGGAGTTTGGGCTCTTCATTTTTATATTGTTTCATTTAGTATAAAATGAGAAATTTGCATTAGAGACAACAGTCAAATTAATCTTTTGTGGAAAAGATTATATTTCAATTTTTTATTTATTAAGAACAGATTTAAAGCTTCCATTCTCATCAAAATTATCTAGAACTACTACAAGCATGGATCACTGATTAGGTGTTCTAAGTGATATTTCTAATCTAAAGTTTGCAGTCCCAGCTATGAGACTTCAGGCAAGTCCCTTTAGTGGTCGGACTGAAAAGGACTGTTGGATGAGGTCAAAAGCTCTATCTAGTTTTAACATTTATTCTGCAGTGTTCTTCGCATAATAGAAATTGGCATGTGTTCAGTTACACGTAACAGCAAATTCAATGAATTTTTCTTAATGACTACATCAATATATAAAACTAGAAGTTTTATATATTATATAAGTAGAAGAGGTAGTGCACTTACAGGGTGACTCAGTGTGTCAATCATATGATCAATAATTTGGTTTCTTCTGTGTCTCTTCTTGGCCCAGACTTTCTGGCAAACCCCTGCAGAGGTGTCCAAGGGAGAAAATACAGTCATGGGTTCTTAGTTTCTGTTTCTGGTTGGTCCAGTAAAGCCCCTTCCTCATCCCTCTTTTACCCTCATCACTAGAGACAGAAACTGAAAATTGTGGCTTCAGGCTGTTTAAAGCCTAAAGCAAAACAGAACAACAACAACAAAATAAGGCGGGTTGGACAAGCTTGGAAGTATTTCTAATTGAAGTCTAGGAAGAGATAGCTTGACCTCTGCTAGCTCTTTTAGGATAGCAAAAGTCTGTCTTTCCAAAGCCACCATAATTTTTGCTATAGTTATTATTGGCTTAAACTGGATATATATTCATAACTGCATTAAAAAAAAAAAAAAACAAACTTGACTTCAGAAGCAAGGGACCTACCAAGGACTACTAAGACTATTTTTAAAAAAAACACACAAGAACGGATTAGAAAATTTCTCACTAACTAAATATGAGATAATTTAAACATAAAAGAGAATACTGAGGCTTCCTATTCTGGAAAAATACAGCTTCACTTTTCCCTGCTCATCTCTTCTAAATACAACTAAATATTCTAGAAATAATTCAACTTACAATGAAAAAAGAATGTTGAAAGCTGGAAAGAAGAAGGTGGACTGACTAAAACTCTATCTCAGGACTTGAGAACACCACCATGATCAACTTCCTGGGTTTCCTTTTTATTTCCCATATGGAGTTCTAGAACTGCCAGAAGGCATAGAGAGAGAGAAAAAAAAAAAGTTTACTATCTCGGGGGCGGAGGGGGGGGGAATAAAAGGACTGAGAAAAGTCCAACTAAGACCTAGTAGAAAGTCCAACCTTAGCACCACGTCCAGGGTCACCATCTGATTTGATGATCTACCTGCAGAAACAGCTTCAAAGTCTCAGTGGTGAGTTCAGATCTCCCGTCTTAACCCCCACTCCACAACTCGGGCAATGGCAGGTGGGCTGATCCACCCACAGTCATTAGCAATGGAACCCAGCTTTTCCCTACAGTCTACTCAGTGGCATAAGACTCAGGGTTAGCAGCTCCTTAACCCCCATCACCATCCCCACATCACAGGGTGGTCCAGAGACACAGACAATAGACATACCAAGAATGGAGGAGGTAAAACCTCATATTATGATGATAATTAAAACCTCGTATTATGATGATAAAATTGCTTTTCGTTTCATGTATATTGAGGCTTTGTTTTTATTCACTTATATTGTTATAACTTTCTGATAAAAAATCTCTTATTATCATTTTGAAATGTCCCTCTCTATTTTTAATAATATTCTCAGTCTAGAAGTATACATTATCTGATGCTAATATAGCCAAATTTGTCTTTTTTTTTTTAACTCATTTGCTTTTACATAATATGTATCTTTATATTTAAAATGCATCTTTTCTAGACAACACATTAATGGATATTGTCTTCTTTTGCTTTTTTCCTCCAACTTTATTAAGAGATAGTGGATGATATGGTTTGGATCTGTGTCACCACCCAAATCTCATGTCAAATTGTAATCCTCAACATTGGAGGTGGGGCCTGGTGGGAGGTAATTGGATCATGAGAGGTCCTTCATGAATGGTTTAGCGCCATCTCCTGGTGTTGTTTTCGTGATAGTGAGTTCTCACGAGATCTGGTTGTTTAAAAGTGTTTATCATCTCTCCCTTCTCCTTCTCTTGCTCCCGTTCTGGCAATGTAAGATGACTGTAATTCCCCTTTGACTTCTGCCATGACTGGAAGCTTCCTGAGGCCTCCCCAGAAGCAGAAACCACTATACTTCCTATACAACCTGCAGAATCATGAGGCAATTCAATTTCTTTCTGATAAATTATCCAGTCTCAAGTTGTTTCTATATAGCAGTATGAGAACAAACTAACACAGTGGATAAACAAAAATTGTATATATTTACAGTGCACAACATGACATATATATATATAGAAGTTTTGAAATTATTAAAATAAGCTAATAAACATATCCATCACCTTACATAGTTATCTTTTTTTATGGTGAGAATATTTAAGACCTACCTTCTTACCAATTGACATGTATGCAACATATTATTATTAACTATATTCTGGATCTTGTCTTCTTATACACTTTGAAAATCTCTGCCTTTAATTAAAATGTTTAGACCATTAATACACAATGTAATCGTTTGTCTTGTGGGAATTGGGTCTATCTTCTTAGATTTTGTATTTGTTCCCTTCCAGTTTTGTCCCTCTCCTCCTCTTTTCTTAACTTCTTTTCGGGTATTTGAAATATTTTTATTACTTTATTTTAACCTATCTCTTCTTGCCTTTTGGCTATAGGTCTTTATATTATTTCTTTATTGTTTTTCCCTAGGAACTAAAATATGTATTCCCAAACTTTCAAATTCCACAATCAGGTACTATTGTACTACTTTACAAATATATATATAAGTAAAATAAAACTATAAAGGTCATTTTAGTTACCTGCTGCAATGTTTCATATTATATTATCATGTATCTTATATATATATATCATATATCTTACATTAACATACATTAAACATTCAAAAAGATAATGTTATACTTTTTGCTTTTAAAGAACTTGAGATGAAAAAACAATATTTTATAAATACTCAGATATTTACATACCTGATGTTCTTTTTTTTTTTTTTTTTTTTTTTTTTGTTTGAGACTGAGCCTCGCTCTGTCGCCCAGGCTGGAGTGCAGTGGTGCCACCTTGGCTCACTGCAAGCTCCAACTCCTGGGGTCACGCCATTCTCCTGCCTCAGCCTCCTGAGTAGCTGGGACTGCAGGCACCTGCCACCACGCCCGGGTAATTTTTTTGTATTTTTAGTAGAGACGGGGTTTCACCATGTTAGCCAGGATGGTCTCCATCTCCTGACCTTGTGATCCACCCACCTCGGCCTCCCAAAGTGCTGGGATTACAGGCGTGAGCCACCACACCCACCCTGTTCTTTTTTCTGTAGATAATTTTTTTATTTTTTATTTTTAGGGCCAAAAAAAAAAAAAAAAAGAAAGAAAAACAAAAGATTATTTGGCATGTTTAGCAACATGGAAAAATTATACGGAGAGATATTTTACGGGGCTGATAGACAGATGAAAACAGCCTAAGCCAGATATTTAAACTAAAACTGAATGACAGGTTATCGATCATTAAAGCCAGAACAAATAAAATTGTACAATAAAGTGATTTAGCACCAAATAATATTTACATCGTTTTATTTGTCCTCTATGGCCATGGTAGCAAATTCCCACAAATTTGATGGCTTAAAATATCACACATTTTATTCTCTGACTTCTCTGGAAGTCAGAAGTCCAAATCAGTTTCTTTTTCTTTTTTCTTAAATCTTTTTTAACTTTTATTTTAGGTATGGGGATACACATGCAGTTTTGTTACATAGGTAAACTCACATCATAGGGGTTTGTTGTACAGATTATTTTGTCACACAAGCACTGTGCTAAGTCTAATATCCAATAGTTATTTTTTCTGATCTTCTCTCTCCTTCCACCCTCTACTCTTAGGTAGGCTCTGGTGTCTGTTGTTCCCTTCTTTGTGTCCATGACGTTTTCCCATTTAGCTTCTACTTATAAGTGAGAACATCTGGTATTTGGTTTTCTGTGCCTGCGTTAGTTTGCTAAGGATAACAACCTGCAGTTCCATCCATGTTCCTGCAAAAGACATGATCTGATTCTTTTTCATGACAGCATCATATTCCATGATGTAAGTGTACCACATTTTCTTTATTCAATCTGTCATTGAGGGGCATTTAGGTTGATTCTGTGTCTTCCTCTTGTTAATAGTGCTGCAATGAACATTGATGTGCATGTGTCTTTAAGGCAGAACAATTTATATTCCTTTGGGTATATACCCAGTAATGGGATTGCTGGGTCAAACAATAGTTCTGCTTTTAGCTCTTTAAGGAATCACCACACTCTACAATGGTTGAACTAATTTACATTCCTACCAGCAGTGTATAAGCGTTTTCTTTGTTCTGCAACCTGGATAGCATCTGTTATTTTTTGACTTTTTGATAGTAGATATTCCGACAAGTGTGAGATGGTGTCTCATTGTGATTTTGATTTGCATTTCTCTAATAACCAGTGAAATTGAGCTCTTTTTAATATACTGGTTGGCCACATGTATATCTTCTATTGAGAAGTGTCTGTTCATGTCCTTTGTCCAGTTTTTAATGGGATTGTTGTTTTTTCTTGAAATTTTAAATTCCTAATAGATGCCAGATATTAGACCTTTGTCAGATGTGTGGTTTGCAAATATTTTCTCCCATTCTGTAGGTTGTCTGTTTACTTTGTTGATAGTTTATTTTGCTGTGCAGAAACTCTTCAGTTTAATTATATTCTATTTGTCAGTTTTTGCTTTTTTGTGTATGATTTCTTTTGGCATCTTCATCATGAAATCTTTGCCTGTGCCTATGTCCAGAATGGTATTGCCTAGCTTGTCTTCCAGGGTTTTTATAATTTTGTCTTTTACATTGAAGTCTTTAATCCAACTTGAGTTTATTTTTATATATGGTGTAATGAAGGGGTCCAGTTTCAATCTTCTACATATGACTAGCCAGTTATCCCAGCACCATTTATTGAATAGGGAATCATCTCCCCATTGCTTGTTTTTGTCAGCTTTGTCAAAGATCAGATGGCTTCAGATGTGTGACCTTATTTCTGGGTGCTCTATTCTGTTTTATTGTCTATATGTCTGTTTTCATACCAGTACCATGCTGTTTTGGTTATTGTGGACTTGCAGTATAGTTTGAAGTCAGGCAATTGGAAGACTCTGGGTTTGTTCTTTTTCTTTAGGATTCTGTTGGCTATTTGAGCTCTTTTTTTGCTTCCACATGAATTTTTAAATAGTTTTCTCATTCTGTGAAGAATGTAATTGGTAGTTTGATAGGAATAGCATTGAATCTGTAAATTGAGTTCGATAATACGGCCATTCTTTCTTTCTATGAGCATGAAATGGTTTTCCTTTTTTTGTGTCATCTCTAATTTGTTTGAGAAATATTTTGTAATTCTTATTATGGAGATCTTTCACTTCCCTGATTCCTAGCTGTATTCCTAGATATTTTATTATTTTTGTGGTTATTGTGAATGGGGTTGTGTTCCTGATGTGGCTCTCGGCTTGGCTGTTATTGTTGTATAGGAATGTCAGTGATTTTTTTACATTGATTTTGTATCCTGAAACTTTGCTGAAGTTGTTGATCAGCTGAAGGAGCTTTTGGATCAAGACTATGGGGTTTCCTAGATATAGAATCATGTAAGGCTAGGCAGAGTGGCTCATGCATGTAATCCCATCACCTTGGGAGGCTAAGGCAGGCAGATCACTTGAGATCAGGAGTTTGAGACCAGCCTGGCAAACACGGTGAAACCCTCTCTGCACTAAAAATACAAAAATTACCTAGGTGTGGTGGTGTGCACCTGTAATCCCAGCTACTTCCGGGGTTGAGGCAGAAGAATCATTTGAACCCAGGAGGCGGAGGTTGCAGTGAGCTGAGATTGTGCCACTGCACTTCAGCCTGGGTGACAGGGCAAGCCTCTGTCAAAAAAAAAAAAAGAAAGAAAAGAAAAGAAAAGAAAAAGATGAATCATGTCATCTGCAAATAAGGATAGTGTGACTTACTCTATTCCTATTTGGATGCCTTTTGTTTCTTTCTCTTGCCTGATTGCTCTGGTCAGGACCTATTCCAATACTGTGTGGAATAGGAATGGTGAGAGAAGGCGTGGGCATTCTTGTCTTGTGCCAATTTATAAGGGGAATGCTTCCAGCTTTTGCTCATTCAGTACAATGGTGACTGTATATTTGTCATAGATGACTCTTATCATTTTGAGGTATATTTCTTCAATGCCTTGTTTATTAAGATTTTTTAGCATGAAAGGATATTGAATTTTATTGAAAGGCTTTTCTGCATCTATTGAGATAATCATGTGGTTTTTATCTTTAGTTGTTTATGTGATGAATTACATTTATTGATCTTCATATGTTAAACCAACCTTGCATCCTGATACACACGACTTCATATTTCTTGGAGATGGAACCCCAGCCCCAAGGGGCAAATGATAGTCGCTCTGCCACAGCCTCTGTAGGGATCTACCCCTGCTACCTTCAGACTAACAACGGAGCAAAGACCTTAAGTGTCTTATCCATACCTCCAACAAGCTGCGGTTGACTCAAGAAGAGGAGGCCAGTCCATTTCCTATGGGTCTCACCCACTCCCTCTGCTCATCACTAGGCAGGGAAATCCCTGGATTATGCCCATAGCACAGACCACCCACCTTGGGCTGATTACACTGAACAATTGCTGACCTTCATCTCTTTGGAGTGGAGCCCCCAGGAGACAGGCAGAAGACCCTTAGCCGTAACCACTACTAAAGTCCCTTCCTCTGCTCCCTCCAGATTATGGAGGAAATGTAAACCTTGAGATCATCCCAGAGCTGTGGTGGGACTCCTAGGAGTACTAAGCCATGCTCTACAGCCAGAATTCAGAGGGGAGAGGGGCCCACACTTTCAGAGCAATGAGAGCTGAAACTGTGAGGAAATATACGGGAGCCACACAACTGAGCAAGAGGCTACCTACTGACTGCTATGTCTAAGCATCACTTACTGGATAGATAATACCCCAAAGCTTCAAAATCAAAAATACCTCACTAATATACACCTCTATGAAACCAAAGACAAGAAACCAGCTACAAATAAAGACCCTGCACAAAGCCTCAGTTCTGTGAAAACATCCAAAAGAAAAGTCTACTGACTATTCAATCTATACTGCAGTTAATGGAACACTCACACACAGAGATGAGAAAGAACGAACACAAGAACTCCAGATACTCAAATGGCTGGAGAGTCTTATGTTCTCCAAACAAATGCACTGGTTACACAACAAAGGTTCTTAACCAGGCTGAGTTGACTGAAATTGCAGAAAAATTATTCAGAATATGGATAGGAATGAAGATCCTTGAGATTCAGGAGAATGGAAAAACCCAATCTAAGAAAACTAAGAATCACAGTAAAACAATACAAGAGCTGAAGGATGAAATAACTAGTATAAAAAAGAGCATAATGTATCTGACAGAGCTGAAAAACACATTAAAATTTTTCACAATGCAATCACAAGTATTAACAGTGGAATAGGCCAAGCTGAGAAAAGAATCTCAGAACTTGAAAACTGGCTTTCTGAAATAAGACATTCAGACAAAACTAAAGAAAAAAAAAAAGAATGAATAAAACCTCTGACAAAAATGAGGTTATATAAAGAGGTCAAATCTATGAATCATTGGCATCACTATAAGAGACAAGGAAAAAGCAAACAAATTTGAAAACATGTTTAGGATATCATCCATGAAAATTTCCTCAACCTCGCTAGAGAGGCCAACAGTCAAATTCAGAAAATACAAAGAATCCCTAGAAGATTCTACACAAGAAGTTCATCCTCAAGACACATAATTGTCAGATTTTCTAAGGTCAAAATAAAGAATGTTAATAGTAGCTAGCGAAAAAGGACAGGTTACCCACAAAAAGAACCCCGTGAGGCCAACAGTGGGTATCTCAGGAGAAACTCCACAAGCTGGAAGAGACTGGGGGCCTACATTCAACATTCATAAAGAAAAAAATTTTCAATCAAGAATTTCATATCCAGCCAAACTAAGCTTTCTAAGTGAATGAGAAATAAGATCCTTTTCAGATAAGCGAATGCTGAGGGAGTTTGTTACCACGAGACCTACCTTAAAAGAGATCATGAAAGGAGCACTAAATATGCCAAGGAAAAACCATTACCAGCAAATTCAAAAACACACTTAAGTACACAAATCAGTGCTATAAAGCAACCACACAAAAAAAGGCAGCATAATTACCAGCTAACAACACAATGACAGGATCAAATCCACACATATCAGTACTACTGTTGAATGTAACTGGGCTAAATGTCCCATTTAAAAGGCAAAGAGTGGCAAGATCTAATGGTATGCTGTCTTCAAAATACTCATCTCACATGCAAGGACACACACAGGTTCTGATGTTATTAATTTGTCATCATTTGTTCCTAAAAATCCATATTTCTGTTTACTATAATTTCTCTTCTGCCCAAAGAATTACTTTTAACATTTATTTCTTCTCAAAATATAAATCCTCTGGCTAAAATTTTTAAATTTATTTTTATCTGAAAATGTCTTTAACTGGCCTTTCTTTCTGAAATATATTTTTACTGTACATAAATTTCTGACTTACTAGTTTTTTCTTATTCCTTTCAACACTTTAAATTTTGTGTTCCGCTGTCTTCTTGCTGCCGTAATTTGCCATGAGACATAGGGGGTCATTAGGAATGTTGTGTTCTTATATATAATGTGTACTTTTTTTCTACTTGCATTTAACATTTTTTTAAATTTATTGGCCTTTAAAAGTTTACTATAAATGTAGGTTTTTAAAAACTATATTTTATTCTCTCTGGATTTTACTGAAATTCATGAGTTTGAAAATTGATGTCTCAAAAAAATTGGAGAATTTTTGACCAATATTTTTTCAAATGTTTGTTCTGCTCTCTTTCTCCTTTCCGTTTCTGGTACAGAAATTACACATATGTTAAACCATTAATGTTGCCTTCAGTAGTCCACAGCTCCATTTATTCATTTTCAATATTTTCTACTTTATCTTTTTTTGCAGATTGGGCAATTTTCATAGGTTATCTTTTCTTGTCTACATTCTACTGTTAAGTCCAGTGAGGATTTTATTAAATATATTTTATTTTTTCATTTTAAAACTTACATTTCACACATTTTCATGTTTTATGTTTCTTTGCTGAGATTTCTTATGTTTTTATTCATTTTGAGTACATTTATCTTTATTTCACTGAGCATTGCTTTTGATTCATTGACTACCAATTCCAGCATTTAGATTATTTTTGGTTACACTCCTCTGTCTCTTCTGTTGAGAATGGGTCACATACATGTCCCTTATTCTTTGTATGTTGAGTAATTTTTTGTGTTGTTCTAGGATATTATGAATGTTCTGCTGTGGAGAATCCAAATTCTGTTATATTCTATTAAACAATGTCGATTTCTTTTAGATTGTTGTTTTTGTGGGTAATTGATTTGTTTTCATCCCAGCTTCAAGCTCTGTCTCCTGAGTCACAATTAAGTTCTCAGTTCTGATCATTTAGTCTTTAAAGGACGCTTTGAGTCTGCCTTGCACATGCGTCATTCAGTCGACATTCAGGTATTTGGACACATTTTATGCATGTAATTTAGGGATCCCCTTCTTTGGCTCTTCCTCCTGAAATAACATATCATTCTCCAATATTTGTGATTGCTTTTTGATATTTCTTCTTATTTTTCAGGTGAGAGAGACAGCATGATGTTCATTAATGCTTCAGCAACTTTTTGAACTACGAAGTGCCTCCTATGCTTCAAGTAAAACCTATAGAAACGGGAAAATCACTTTGTGCCACTCCCTTTATTTAAGTGTCACCTTTCTACAATATTTACTTTCTTTTTACACTTTCCAGAACTTCCTAGTAGTTTTAAGAATATTTTTATGGACTTTGAAGGTCTGCTTTATTTGAACATGTAAAGAGCTTATTTTTTAATCCTGTCAATAAGAAAAACCTGGAAAAACTGAAAATCAACAAATTTTCCTGGACCCAGCAGAGAAGTAAAGATGCAGCAAGTATCCTAAATCCGGAGACACGGGCATGTTTAAAGACACACAGAAAGCAAAATTACTTATGAAGAGGAGAAGCCGCTAGAGTCATAAACTGGTAGGAATACTTAAATTATTATTTTGCTGAGTATTTGGTGGTGACTGTAGACTAGCAGGGGAGTGAAGAACTCTTCAGAACCGCAGTCTTGTGGGATTATCTTTATGCTATCTTAGGCTTTCCATCCAGAACCCCACTATGGTCTCCTAGTGAAAACTTGAGAAAGATCCCCTTAGGAAATAATCTTCTAAAATGCCTCCATCTGTCCAATCCCTTCTATCCTTTGTTCCCACCCGGGGAAAAATTATAACAACAGGAGATGGGACTTCAAGGAAATAGATTGGGAAGGTATTCACCAGGTAGAGAAGTAGAAGGAAAGGGAAAAATAAGCTATACCACGTGAGGATAAACAAAAATATTTGTGAAGGCCACAGCCGTGGAACACAACAGAAGACAAAAAAGCTGAGATTAATAAGAAAATTATAGAACAATCCCCCTCAGCCACATCCTACCACCAAATTCCCACAAGTCCCTACTCTAATGAGGGTGGATTGTAGCTCAAAGATCTGTCAGTCAGACTCCCTCCAAGGGGCAGTAACTTGAGAATTTCACCAAGCCAAGAGAGGATGTAAAAATAAGAATGCTAGATGAATTTTAAACCCCTAACAACTATAGCTACAACAAGCATTAAACATAGCCCAACTCCTAGCATGATTAAAATAAATCATCACAGTAAAGTCTTATTTACTTTAGTTCACATTAGTCAATACAGGATGTCTGGCTATCTGCCAAAAATGACAATATGTACAAAAAGGTAAGGAAAAATATCTAAAAAGACAGGAAATATCAGAACTAGACTTAGGTACAATACATATGTAAAAATCTTCAGGCAGATAATTTAAAATGGCTATGATTATACTAAGAAATCTAATAGAAAAACTGGAAAACATGTAAGAACGAATAAATAAAGCAACCAGAGAGACATACACTCTAAGAAAGAATCAAAAAGAAATGCTAGGAAGAAAGTCCCGACAGTAACAGAAATAAAGAATGCCTTTGATGTGCTCATTAGAAGACTCAAAAAAGAATTAGCAAACTTGAAGATAGGTCAATAGAAACTTCTCACACTAAAATACAAAAAGAAAAAAAAAAGCATTAGAGAAAAAACAGTACAGAACATGCAATAACTTGGAGACAGTTTCAAAATGTATAAAATACATATAATTTGAATACCAAAGAAGAAAGAGAAAATGAAACAGAAGAAATATCTAAAGAATTTGGGTCTAAGAACTTTCCAAAATAAACCATAAAAAGCAAACTAAATATCTAGGAACACTGAGAACACCAAACTGAAATAAATCAAAACAAACAAACAAAAAACCCCAGCACCACCACCAACTGAAAACCTACCTAGTTATATCATATTCAAACTCTGGAAAACTGAAGAGAAAAAAATGAAGAAAGCTAAAGAAAAAAAATTCTCACCTTAAGAGTAACAAGCATGCAAATTGCAGTGGGTTTCTTATCAAAAACCTCATGCAAGGAAATAGAAAGCGATGGAAAATGTTTAAACCTAGAATCCTATATCCAGTGATATTATCCTTCAAAACTGAAGAGAAAAAGGCTGCCTCAGAAACCCAAAATAAGAAATTTATTATCAGTAGACCTGTCCTAAAAGAAATGTCAAAAGAAATTCTTCAGGCAAATATAAAATAATATAGATCAGACACTGAGATTTTAGTTTAAAAAGGCAAAGTGCTGACAAATAAATAAATATAAAGATATAATGCATGATTTCTATTTTAATTTATATAAAAATAATGGTATATTTAAAGCAATAATAACAATGTATTGAGTAATTATAGCATAAAGATTAGTGAAATGAAGACCGTAACATCACAAGTGATAGGAGAAAAGGTTTGAAAATATTGACCTTGTCATAAAGTACCTGCACTACAGGTGGAGTAGTATAGCGATATCTTAATAGGATTTAGACCATTTTTAAAGATGTATTTTGTAAACTCTAGGGCAACCACTAAATATTTTTTAAAAGAAGTATGATGAATGGGTCAATTCTCTAAGAAGACATAAAAATCCTTAAGAAAACATGAAAATGCATGAGCCAAAAATTGGTAGAACCAAAAGAAGGAATAAAAAAATTCACTATGATAGTAGAAGACTTCAACACTCCTCTTTCAATAATTGATAGATCAAGTAAGCAAAAAATCTGTATTAGGTTGGTGAAAAAGTAATTGCGGTTTTTGCAGTAAAAAATAACTGCAAATTGATTAATTTGATGACCTGAGCATCACTATCAATCACCTTGACCTAACTGATGTTTATAGGATCCTCCATCTCAAAACAGCAAAATGCACATTCTTCTCAAGCTCACATGGAACATTCATCATGATGGAATACATTCTGTGGCATAAAACACACCTTAACAAAATTAAAATAATCGAATTCATTCAAAGCGTATTCTCACACCGCAATGGAATTAAATTAGAAAAAATAGCAAAACTAGACAGAAATCCTCCAAATATTTGAAAATTAAACAACAGATTTGTGAATAAACTATGGACAAAAGAAGGATTCTGAAAAGAAATTTAATACTATATTGAACTAAATAAAACTGAAAATACAATTTTTATATATTTGTTGTCTGTCAGAGGTCCAGTCTAGTAAAAGTTCACTTATCTATTACATTTTATAACAGCTTCTTAGAAATATTATGTAACCTGTTGGGTGAGTTTTTATAGGAACAGTTATTTCCTGACATTTATCAGGTTAAGTTTACTTTCTTTATTCTCTTTTAGTTTTATATTTTTATTTTTCCTAGAGACAAGGTCTTCCTTTGTTGCCCAGGTGGGAGTGCAGTGGTATTGTTACAGCTCACTGCTGCCTTGAACTCCTGACCTCAAGTGATCCTCCTGCCTCTGCCTTCCAAAGCACTGGGATTGCGGGCATGGACTACCATGCCTGACCTTCTAAATTTTCAATTAATCACTTTATTTTTCCTCTTCTTTTATTTTCCATTTATAACTTTCCTGAATTCACCTAATTTTCATTATTTCTTCCCATTTTCTATTTTTAGTGGTGCTTCCAATAGTTAGTACAATTATTTGTATGTATTTATCATATTGAATGTAATTCTAAAAATAAAAATTAACATTACAGGTTAGGGTTAACTGCTTATATAGATCCCTTGGTGCCAGATATCTTTCCAATTCAGCATTTTTTCATATTTTAAAAAGATAATGCAGGTTAGGCACAGTGGCATGCACCTCCCAGCTACTCAGAAGGCTGAGGCAAGAGGATTGCTGGAGCCTTAAAGTTTGAGACCAGCCTGGGCAACATAGCAAGACCCATTTCATTTAAGAAAAAGGTAAATCTCCAAAAGCACATATTATATAACGTAACGCCAGAAGCAGAATCTGGAACACATTAATATTCCTATTCTGAATCATGTTGATACTAAGTAGGAGAAATAAAGACTTTGCATATCCACATATATTTGTTCAGATCACATTTTGCTGCCAAATTAATTTTACTTTAATGTGAGGGAAAATATTTTGAAAAATCACTTTTGTAGGTTTTCTTTCAGACTTCAGAATATCAAATTAAAGGTTGTGGACCTGAATCTTTAATTTGATCTATGCATAGCTATAAAATAAAAGATGCAGGCCTATATATATACATATTTGATTTGGGTTTCCCACATCCAAATTCTGTGCTACCCTTTCCTAATATTTTGCCTCAGTTTTGAATTTAAATTCCCCAAGGTAGTAACCATTAATTTACAATAACAATTTGTTTAGCTTTAGCAATATAGTGCCTATATTTTTGCTTATCATTATTATTTACATCCTACTCTCTTCCTGGGCAATCTTATTTTGTGCTGAGGACAACATTTTAATGTTTTTTAAGTTAGTCTATGATTGGTAAGCACTTTCAGTTTTTGTAAATTTGAACATTTTTTTTTATTTCACCATCATGCTTAAATGACAGTTTAGTAGTGCGTTGAATTCTAGGTTTACACTTACTTTCTCTAAATGCTTTAAAAACAATATTTTGTTAAGTTTTTATTATTGCTAAATAGATATATTGATTCATGATCTTTCTTTGGTAGAAAAGTTTGGGTTTGTTTACCTCTGATAATTCTTAATATCTTCTCCCATCTTTTGAGCTCATTTGTCTGTGTTTGTAAGTTGAAAGACTATACTTTTTATCTCTAAATGTTTTTTCTTTTTTAGTGCTGCTTAGGATATGCTTATGCCCTCCTATTATTGCTTTTGATTACCTTTCTTTATCTACAGATTATACATAGTGTATTTCAGTGTCTTTCAGACTGTGCTTATAATTCAAGTGCTATGAATACTAGTTCTTGTTTTGAAAGGGTTTATCATCTTTCTTGCTTATCTCTGAGTATTCTTTGGGAGCCACATAAGTTATCGTATTTGGTGCATTGGTTTGACCTGTGCTTCCCTACTCTTATCCCTGTGTTGACTCTGCTATGCTGAGCCAGAGTTTGCTAGTATTGTCTCCATGATCAATGACATCCAGCATCAGCACCTTCTGCCATGACAACTACCATCGCTGCAGGTACAGAGGCTCTGACAACTCCATTTAATAACGCCAAATCTCAAATCAGTTATACACTGTCTTCTTTGGCAATACATTTTTTTTTTCAAATTTACATTATCATGGATGCTATAACTAAGTGGATTTTATAAAAATGCTTTCTCCTTCCTGATATGTTGCCTATTATATGAAAACCATAATGAGGTGTTTGGGGCCTCATGATGTTTTAACATTTAATAAATTATATTTTCAATTTCACAAAGAGACTTTTTTTGTGTGTCCAGGAAACACACATGAAACTTATTAAAAGTCCCTAGTCCATGAAGCTTTCATATAACATCTACTATGCACAATCCAGAACTTTCCTTTGAAATTTCAACTCTACTGAACTTGGTTCTTCGTACCTCATTTTCAGGGCCTATGGAAAACTCATTGTAATTGGACATTTGTGTCATTCTTCCCCCAACTCCACACACACACAAAATCCAGGTTAAAAGATATGCTTGTTTTTTTCAGAACAACTTTATTGAAATGTTTATGTCAGTAAGCCAGAAAGCTCTACTAACTTCACATATATATTGGAATACAAATAAGAGTTTCTATAGGTCAGAACTATTCAAATATATCTTTGATATCTCCCTTCATAAAGCAAAGGACATTTTCTCCTAGATTTGTCTAATATTTAGTAGTGAAGGTAGATGGAGGAATAGATCACTGTAAAACTACTTGTTAAGTGTTATCTTGGATATAAATCCATTCAGATGTGCTCAGAATACAAAGAACTTACTCCTTTGTAGGATATGTCAATGGGGTTTAATGTTATATTTGCATTTGGTTTGTTTTGATTGACTTATTAAGCATACTATTCGACAAAAACTCAATAACGTATTTGTGAAAATGTTTTACATCTGCTGTTCTATGTACCCATAGTGATTTCCAGGGGAAAAAATGTAAAATAGAAAGTTATAACTGAAATTTCTGACAAGATTTCAGAACTGCTATGCCAGTTCAACTTTTAATTTAGTTTCATACACATTTTTTTTTCCTTTTGTTAGGGATAGTAATGAAATTTATAAAGCAAATGAATAATATAACTTTCTAATAATAGAGCTACATAACACATTGTAGTTTAATACAAACAGTTATCATAACCAAAAAGCAAAATTAACATGTCAAATGTTTTTTTCTATGGAAAGAAAATGTCCTGTGAATAACAGGGGTGTGAAAAAGGCCATGTTGTGAGTCTGGATATTCAAAGTAAAATATTGAGACAAGAGAAAATCTAATAGCAAGTATTTATTATTTTATTTATTTATTCAAGAAACATTAAGTATCTTTTGTTGGTTATCTCCTGTTCTAGATGCTCGTGAAGCAGCAGAGAGTAAACTAGGTAAGAGTCCATGTTTTTCTAGCACTAATATTCTAGCGTGGAGAAAAGTAAAGAATCAAAGTTAACTAGTAGAATACGCGTATTATCCTAAGTATGGAGAAAGATTAAGTAAAGAAACAGGACAGAGCAGAGTGTCATAGATGGCTGTGATTTTACATTAGTGGGTCAGGATAATTCCTCATTGAACAGCTTATATTTTAGTAAAGACCCAATGGAGGTGAGGGGAGAAAGCCACAGTTCTATCGGGAGGATGGATGTTTTAAGTGGAAGAAATGGTAAGTGCAATGACAGTACTCTTTCTCTGATTTAAACAGCTTTACTGAAGTATAATTGACATATAAATAATCGTACATATTAAAGAATTGCAAATATTTAACATATACAGTATGACGATTTGGGGCCTATAGGAACCCGTGTTTATCCACAATACCATAACCAGAATCAAGGTAATAGATATAGCCAGTACTTTCCAGTTTCCTGGGTCTCTTAGTCATCATTTCTGTTTATTTTGTGGTAAGAACACTTAACATGAGATGTAAACTCTTAAAAAAAAATTTTGAAGAGCACAATACTGTATTATTGCCTATAAGCCCTATGTTGTACAGCAGATCTCTAGAATTTATTCACCTAGCATAACAGAAACTTTATGCCCACTGAACAACTTCCCAGTTCCTCTACCTCAGACCCTGGTAACAGCTATTGCATTATCTGCTTCTATGAGTTTGACTGTTTAAGATACCTCATATAAACAGAATCATGCAGTGATTGTCCTCAGAATGGCTTACTTTACCTGGTGTAGTGTCCTCCAGCTTGGTGCGTGCTGTTGTACATGGCAGTTTTTCCTTCATTTAAATGACTGAATACTGAATAATATTCTCTCTCTCTCTCTCTCTCTCTCTCTCTCTCTCTGTGTGTGTGTGTGTGTGTGTGCGTGTGTGTGTGTTTGTGTGTCTGTGTCTGTGTGTGTGTGTGTATCATGTTTTCTTTATCCAGTCATTTATTGATGGACACTTGGACTGTTTTATATCTTAGCTCTTGTGAATAATGTTGCAATAAGCATGAGAGTGCAGATGTCTCCTTAAAATAAAAGGCATGAACTTGTGTGTAGAGTTTTTTGAATAACAGGGAGAATACTGTGGCTATGGAGAGTGAGTGAAGGGGAAGATAATACAATTCAATAAGTGTAAAATCAGAGAATTTTTTAGTGTTGTGGAGTCCTTACTATTATGCATATATTACCTCAGTATAAATGCTTTTGACTAAAAAGATAAGAATGCAGGTTCCATCTCACTTTGGAAGCTAGCTCCATCTTAATATATAAGTCTAATTTCTTCTTGCTTCCCTCACAGCACTCTATGCTCTAGTATTATTCAATTATTACTATTCTTCATATTGTGCATGTTCTTACTACACTAATATTTTCACAAAGAAATTTCATTTTTTATAAGCTTTTTCTGATCTTTCTCACTTTAATCCCTAAACTATTCTTTAAGAGCTTAAATATACACATAGTCTCCTCTAGATTTTCTTTTGTCCCTAGAATTGATTAGGCATGTCTCAGTGTGCTACCATAATGCACTCTACCTAACCCTTTCATCACTTCAATCATGCCGTATATTAAGTGCTGGTTTACTTACCTATCTGTTAGTTTATTGAGTGTAAGGGCTTTGTCTTATTTATAATTATTTCCGTGTATCCAGTGCAAGTCTTTGCACAAGTATTTGTGAATAAGCAAAACTTCATTTGACCCTAAAATGATAATTGTTATGATGATTTTAACAACAAAAATCACAATAAACTTGCTTTATAATGAAGTTTTCTACTCCAAAAGTGGGAACAGTATCATAATAAAAATTACTTTGCATTTGCTTCACTATAATTAGAAAAAGAAAATATGCACAAAGGAGAACTCTAACAATCTTCAGACATACAAGGAAAGCAAATTGTTCTTAGTATGAATAATTTCACTCTTCAATACATTTATCTCAAAGTAAAATATTCCACTTGAAAAAGAATAGGCAGTTGATTAGCTACTAATATGATAGCAACATTTCTTATGTGTTCAAAGTATGTCTTGTGTTTTACTGAATACTTACACTTTCTAATTGCCAACACTATTTTTTGTTTGGAGTACTTGGACTTTTAATTTGCAAAGATAAGATCTTCAAAACATGGTATAAAAAGAAAAATAAAGTAGCTCTGATACTCTAATATTTTGTTAATGAATTAACATGGTTCATGTAAAACTTTCTTATAATGGATATTACTTTTTCTTATTCTAGCACTTTCAGGTACAGTTATAAGTCTTGTTGGCTATTACTGAGAAATGGTTTTCTAACAATTACAGCAAGAAAGGTTTCCATTAGTTAAATATATTTTATGCCTTCATTTTTTCCCATGACTTGATGTCTTTGGCAAAGGTGAAATTAAATGCAAAATATAACCTTAGAATTAATCATGTCCAGATATAAATATCTATGTCCAGATATAGTTTATGCCAGGACATGATGATTACTCACAAAAGTATTACCTATCATTAATAAAAAAATATATTGCGGGGATAAAAAACACCTCTGATGTAAATAACTAGCTCAATGTCATGTACAAAAAAATATATGTGAATATATCTTTATATATATATATAAACATATGTGCTATATATATTTTTTTTCTGATGGTGATGAAATATTAATTTCTTAACTCTATTCCTGCTGTGTGTGTGTGTATATATATAATGTAAATTTATATAAGAAATACATATGTATGTTTTCTTTCTTTCTGTCTTTCTTACTGTCTATAAGGGTGCTGTAAGGTAACACCCTTAAGATTCTGTTTTTTTAAATTTTTATTTTACTTTAAGTTCTGGAATACATGTGCAGAAGGTACAGGTTTACTATATAGGAATACATATGCCATGGTGGTTTCCTGCACCTATCAACCCATCATCTAGGTTTTAGGGTAGTCCTAATGCTCTCCCTCCACTTGCCCCCCACCCCCTGACAGGTCCCAATGTATGTTGTTCCCCTTCCTGTATCTATGTGTTCTCATTGTTCAACTCCCATTTATGAGTAGGAACGTTCAGTATTTTGTTTTCTGTTCCTGTGTTACTTTGCTGAGAATGATAGCTTCCAGCTTCATCCATATCCCTACAAAGAACATTATTTCATTGTTTTTTATGGCAGCATAGTATTCCATGGTGTATGTGTACCACATTTTCTTTGTCCAGTCTATTATTGATGGGTGTTTCGGTTGGTTCCATGTCTTTGCTATTGTAAACAGTGTGGCAATAAACATACGTGTGCATGTGTCTTTATAGTAAAATTGATTTATATTATTTTGGGGATATACTCAGTAATGGAATTGCTGGGTCAAATGGTATTTCTGGTTCTAGATCCTTGAGGAATCACCACACTGTCTTCCACAATAGTTGAACTAATTTATACTCCCACCAACAGTGTAAAAACATTCCTGTTTCTCCATAGCCTCAACAGCATCTATTGTTTCTTGACTTTTTAGCAGTCGCTATTCTAACTGGTATGAGATGGTATCTTACTGTGGTTTTGGTTTGCATTTCTCTAATGATCAGTGATGATGAGCTTTTTTTCATATGCTTATTGGCCACAATAATGTCTTAATGTCTTCTTTTGAGAAGTGTCGGTTCAAATCCTTTGCTCGCTTTTTGATGGGGTTGTTTGCTTTCTTTCTTGTAAATTTGTTTAAGTTCCTTGTAGATTCTGGATATTAAAACTTTCTCAGAAGGGTAGATTGCAAAATTTTTCTCCCATTCTGTAGATTGCCTGTTCACTCTGATGATAGTTTCTTTTGCTGTGCAGAAGCTCTTTACATTAATTAGATCCCATTTGTCAATTTTGGCTTTTGTTGCAATTGCTTTTCGTGTTTTTGTCAGGAATTTTTCTCATATCTATGTGCTGAATGGTACTGCCTAGGTTTTCTTCTAGAGTTTTTTATGGTTTTAGATTTTACATTTAAGTCTTTAATCAATCTTGAGTTAATTTTTGTCATAAGGAAGGGGTCCAGTTTCTGTTTTCTGCATATGGCTAGCCAGTTTTCTAGCATCATTTAATAAATAGGAAACCCTTTCCCCATTGCTTGTTTTTGTCAGGTTTGTTGAAGATCAGATGGCTATAGATGTGTGGTGTTATTTCTGAGGTCTCTGTTCTGTTTCTTTGATCTATATGTCTGTTTTGGTACCAGTACCTTGCTGTTGTGGTTACTGTAGCCTTGTAGCATAGTTTGAAGTCAGGTAGCGTGCTGTCTCCAGCTTTGTTCTTTTTGCTGAGGATTGTCTTGGCTATATGGGCTCTTTTGGTTCCATATGAAATTTAAAGCATTTTTTTCTAGTTCTCTGAAGAATGTCAATTGTAGTTTAATGAGAATAGCATTTAATCTATAAATTACTTTGGGCAGCATGGCCATTTTCATGATATTGATTTTTCTTATCCATGAGCATGGAATGTTTTTCCATTTGTTTGTGTTCTCTCTTACTTCTTTGAACAGTGATTTGCAGTTTTCCTTCTTTGTAGCAGTTGTGAATAGGTGTTCATTCATGATTTGGCTCTCTGCTTATCTATTATTGGCATATAGGAATGCTTGTGATTTTTGCACATTGATTTTGTAGCCTGAGACTTTGTTGAAGTTGCTTATCAGCTTAAGGAGATTTGGGGCTGAGATGATGGAGTTTTCTAAGTATACAATCATGTCATCTGCAAACAGAGACAATTTTACTTCCTCTCCTCCTATTTGAATACCCTTTATTTGTTTCTCTTGCCTGATTGCCCTGGCCAGAACTTCCAATACCATGTTGAATAGGAGTGATCAGACAGGGCATCCTTGATTTTTGCCAGTTGTCAAAGGGAATGCTTCCAGGTTTTGTCCATCCAGTATATTGCCTATGGGTTGGTCATAAATACCTCTTATTATTTTGAGATATATTCCATCAATACCTCGTTTATTGAGAGTTTTTAACATGAAGGGATGTTGAATTTTATTGAAGGCCTTTTCTGCATCTACTGAGATAATCGTGTAGTTTTTGTCATTGTTTCTGTTTATGTGATGGATTACATTTATTGATTTGTGAATTGAATCAGCCTTGCATCCCAGGGATGAAGCCCACTTGATTGTGGTGGAAAAGCTTTTTGATGTGTTACTGGATTTGGTTTGCCAGTATTTTATTGAGGATTTTCCCATCGATGTTCATAAGGAATCTTGGCCTGATGTTTTCTTTTTTTTGTTGTGTCTCTGCCAGGTTTTGGATGATGCTGGCCTCATAAAATGCGTTAGGGAGGAGGCCCTCCTTACCAGTTGTTTGGAATAGTTTCAGAAGGAATGATACTAGCTCCTCTTTTTACCTCTGGTAGAATTCAGCTGTGAATCCATCTGGTGTGGGGTTTTTGTTGTTGTTGTTGTTGATAGGCTATAATTATTGCCTCAATTACAGAACTTTCTATTGGTCTAGTCAGGAATTTGAATTCTTCCTGGTATAGTCTTGGGAGGGTGTACGTTTCCAGGAATTTAGACATTTCTTCTAAATTTTCTAGTTTATTTGCACAGGTGTTTATACTATTCTCTGATGGTACTTTGTATTTCTGTGGGGTGCGTGGTGACATTCCCTTTATCATTTTTATTGTGTTTATTTGATCTTCTTTCTTTTTTGTTGTTATTAGTTTAGCTAGTGGTCTATTTATATTGTTAATTTTTCAAAAAAACCATCTCCAGAATTCATTGATTTTTCCAAAGAGTTTTTGTGTCTCTATCTCCTTCAGTTCTGCTTTGATAGTCATTTCTTATCTTCTGCTAGCTTTTGAATTTGCTTGCTCTTGCTTCCCTAGTTCTTTTAATTGTGAGGTTAGGATGTTGATTTGACATCTTTCCAGCTTTGTGATGCGGGCATTTAGTATTACAAATTTCCCTCTTAACACTGCTTTAGCTGTGTCCCAGAGATTCTGGTACATTGTGTCTGTGTTCTGATTGGTTTCAAAGAACTTCTTTATTTCTGCCTTTATTTTGTTATTTACCCAGGAGTCATTAAGGACAAGGTTGTTCAATTTCCATGTAGTTTTGTGATTTTGAGTGAGCTTCTGAATCCTGATTTCTAATTTGATTGTACTGTGGTGTAAGACACTGTATGTTATGACTTCAGTTCTTTTGCATTTGCTGAGGAGTGTTTTACTTCCAATTGTGTGGTCGATTTTAGAATAAGTGCTATGTGGCACTGAGAAGAATGTATATTCTGTTGATTTGGGGTGGAAAGTTCTGTAGATATCTATTATGTCCAATCGACACTTGATCCAGAGCTGAGCTCAAATCCTGAACATCCTTGTTAATTTTCTGTCTTGTTGATCTGTCTAATATTGACAGTCGGGTGTTAAAGTCTCCCACTATTATTTTGTGGGAGTCTAAGCCTGTTTGCAGGTATCCAAGAACTTGTTTTACGAATCTATGTGATCCTGTATTGGGTGCATATATATTTAGGATAGTTATCTGTTCTTGTTGCATTGATCCCTTTAGCATTATGTAATGCCTTTCTTTGTCTTTTTTCTCTTTTTTGGCTTAAAGTCTGTTTTATCAGAGACTAAGATTGCAACCCCTGCTTTTTCTTGCTTTCCATTTGCTTGGTAAATATCCCTCCATTCCTTTATTTTGAGCCTGTTTTTGTCTTTGCCCATGAGATGGGTCTCCTGAATATAGCACACTGATGGGTCTTGCCTCTTTATTCTGTTTGCCAGTCTGCATTTTTTACTTGGGACATTTAGCCCATTTACATTTAAAGTTTATATTGTTATATGTGAATTTGATCCTATCATCATGATGCTAGCTGGTTACTTTGCACACTAGTTGATGTGGTCTCTTTATAGTGTTAATGTTCTTTATATTTTGGCGTGCTTTTCCAGTGGCTGTTTTTTCCTTTCCATATTTAATACTTCCTTCAGGAGTTCTTGCAAGGCAGGCCTGGTGGTGACAAAATCCCTTAGCATTTGCTTGTCTGGAAAGGAATTTTTTTTCTCCTTTCCTTATGAAGCTTAGTTTGGCTGGATATAAAATTCTGGGTTGAAAATTCTTTAAGAATGTTGAATATTGGCTTCCACTCTTTTATGGCTTGTAGTGTTTATGCTTACGGATCCACTGTTAGTCTAATGGGTTTCCCTTTGTAGGCAACCTCTCCTTTCTCTGTGGCTGTCCTTAACATTTTTTCTTTCATTTTGACCTTGGAGAATCTGATGATTATGTGTCTTGGTGTTGATCTTCTTGTGGATTATCTTAGTGGTGTTCTCTGCATTTCCTGAATTTGAATGTTGGTTTGTTTTGCTAGGTTGGGGAAGTTTTCCTGGATGATATGCTAAAGTGTGTTTTCAAACTTGGTTCCATTCTCCCCACTTCTTTCAGGTACTCCAATCAATTGTAGATTTGATCTTCTCTCACAGTCCCATATTTCTGGGAGGCTTCATTCATTCCTTTTCATTCGTTTTTCTCTAATCTTGTCTGCATGCCTTGTTTCAGTAAGGGTCTTCAAACTCTGATATCCTTTTTTCTACTTGATTGATCCATATTTATGTATGCTTCACAAAGTTCTCATGCTGTGTTTTTCAGCTCCATCAGGTTATTCGTCTTCCTCTCTAAACTGGTTATTCTTGTTAGCAGTTCCTGTAACCTTTTATCAAGGTTCTTATCTTTTTTGCAATGAGTTAGAACATGCTGCTTTAGCTCAGAAGAGTTTGTTATTACCTACCTTCTGAAGCCTACTTCTGTCAATTCATCAACTCATTCTCAGTTCAGTTTGTGCCCATGCTGGAGAGGTGTTGTGATCATTTGGAAGAGAAGAGGCATTCTGACTTTTTGCATTTTTGCACTGGTGTTTCTTCATTTTTGTGGTTTTATCTACCTTTGATCTTTGAGGCTGATGACCTTTGTCTGGGGTTTTTGTGGGGAGTCTTTTTTGTTGATGTTGTTATTGTAGCTTTCTCTTTGTTAGTTTTTCTTCTACCAATCAGGCCTGTGTTCTGCAGGTCTGCTGCAGTTTGCTGGAGGTTCACTCCAGACCCTGTTCACCTGGGTATCACCAGTGGAGACTGCAGAACAGCAAAGATTCTTGCCTGCTCCTTCCTCTGGAAGCTTCTTCCTAAAGGGGCACTGACCTGATGCCAGCTGGAGCTCTCCTATATGGGGTGTCTGTTGACCCCTGTTGGGGGGTCTCTCCCCATCAGGAGGCATGTGGGTCAGGGACCCACTTGAGGAGGCAGTCTGCCCCTTAGCAGAGCTGGTGTGCTGTGCTGGGAGAATTCCCCCTTGTCAAGATCAGCCTCTCTCTTCAGAACAGGCAGGCAGGAAAGATTAAAACTACTGAAGTTGCAACTGCAACCACCCTTCCCACAGGGTACTCTGTCCCAGGGAAATGAGAGTTTCGTCTGTAAGCCCCTGACTGGAGCTGATGGATTTCCTGCAGAGATGCCCTTCCCAGTAAGGAAGAATCTAGAGAAGCGAAGCAGTCTGGCCACAGCTGCTTTGCTGCACTGCAAAGTCCAAACCTTCTAGTCTTCTTAGCACCGTCAGGGGAAAACTGCCTACTAAAGCCTCAGTAATGGTGGTTGCCCCTACCCCCACCAAAATCCGTCCTCCCAGGTTGACTCCAGACTGCTGTGCTGACAGTGATAATTTCAAGTCAGTATTTCTTAGCTTGCTGGGCTCCATGGGAGTGGGACCCGCTGAGTGAGAGCACTTGGCTCCCTGACTTCAGCCCCCTTTCCAGAGGAGTGGACAGTTTACTGCCTTACTGGAGTTCAAGGTGCTGCTGTAGTATGAAAAAGCTCCTGTAGCTCAGTGCTGGCCTAAATAGTCACCCAGTTTTGTACTTGAAACCCAGGGTCCTGGTACTGTAGGCTCACAAGTTAATATTCTGATCCACGGATTGCAAAAATCTCTGGGAAAAGCATAGTACGCGGGGAGAAGGGGAGGGTAGCACAGTACCTCATGGCTTCCCTTGTCTGGGGGAAGGAGGTTCACAGCTCTGTGTACTTCCTGGGTGAAGCGACACCCCACTCTGCTTCTGCTCACTCTTTGTGTGCTGCATGCACTGTCTAATCAGTCCCAGTGAAATGAACTGGGTCCCTCAATTGGCAATGCAGAAATAACCTGCCTTCTGTGTTGGTCTCGCTGGGAACTACAGACTGGAGCTGTTTCTATTTGGCCACCTTGACCCCTCAAGATTCTTTTTTGATTGCGTATTTTGTTGTAGTTGTTGTCATTGTTGTTTTGTTGTCTGTGCTTTTGAAAGTTTAGCCATTAAGAGTCTTCTCTGGATCAATGTCCTAAAGCATTTCCCCATGTTTATTTTTGATTTTCTTATTGTTGTGGGTGTTATGCTTAAGTCTTTAATCCAGTTTTAGTTTACCTTTATATATTGTGAGAGATAGAGTGTCTAGTTTCATTCTTTTGCATATAGATACCTGGTTTACACATCACTTATTGAAGAGGGTATTCTTTCACCACTGTATGCTTTTGTCAAGATCAGTTCACTGAAAATCTGTGGTTTTATTTCTGGGTTCCCATTTCTATTCCACTAATCAATGTATCTGTTGTTACACCAATACTATTCTTTTTTGGTTACTATAGCTTTGTAGTGTATTTTGAAGTGAGGTAGTGTGATGCCTCTAACTTTGTTCTTTTTGCTTAGGATCGTTTTGCCTATTTGGGGTCTTTTGTGGTTGAAAACAAATTTTAGAATATTTTCACCTATATTTGTGAAGAAGGTCATTGTTACATTGACCAGGATTGCACTAAATGTTTAGATTGAGTAGTATGGTCATTTTAACAATATTAAATATTTGATCCATGAGCATAAGATGTCATATGCTTTTTCCATGTTTTGTATGTTCTCCTAAACTTGTTTCATCAGTGTTTTGTGATTTTTATTGTAGAATTTTTCACATTTTTTGGTTAGATTTATTTTTTGTATTTTTTGGAGTTATGGCAAATGGAATTGCTTTCTTGATTTATTTTTTGGCTAGTTAATTATTCATGTACAAAAATACTACTTATTTAATGTTAATTTTGTATTCTATAGCTTTACTAAGTTTATTTATTGGTTGTAAGAGATTTGTGGTGGTGTCTATAGGTTTTTCTGTATAAAAGATCCTGTTGTCTGCAAAGAGGGACCATTTGACATCTTTTCTTACACGGATGACTTTTATTTCATTCTCCTACCTGATTTTCATGGTTAAGACTTTCAGTACTATAAGAATGATGAAAGTGGGCATCGTGTTCTTGTTCCAATTTTTAGAGGAAAGGCTTTCACCTTTTCTTCATTTAGTATGATATTAGCTGTGGGTTTGTCATATGTGGTCTGTATTATTTTGAGGTTTGTTACTTCTATGTCGAGTTTGTTGAGAGTTTTTTATCATGATGTTGTATCAGATGATTTCTCTGTGCCTATTGAAATGATAATATGGTTTTTGTCATTCATTCTGTGGATGTGCTGTATCAAATTTATTGGTTTGTGTAAGTTGAACCATTCTTTCATCCCTGGGTAAATTCCATTTGATCACAGTGGGATTACACATTTGTATATGTTATTGAATATGGTTTGCTAGTAGTTTGTTGAGAAGTTTTGCATTTATATTTACCAGGGATATTGGCCTATAGTTTTCTTTTTTACTTTTATGTCCTTTGTTGATTTTGATATCAGGTTAATGTTGGCCTCATATAATGAGTTAGAAAGAACTCCCTCATCTTCAGCTTTTTGGAATAGTCTGAGAAAAAAAATTGCTCTCAGTTCTTCTTCCTTATATGTTTGGTATAGTTCAACAGAGAAGCATCTGTTCCTGGGCTTTACTTTGTTGGGAAACTTGATTACTGACTCAATCTTGTTATTCATTACTAGTTGGTCCAGATTTTCTATGTCATCTTGATTCAGTCTTGTGGTTGGAGTACTCGGAATTGTATCCATCTCTCCTCAGTTTTCCAAATAGTTATAGTTCTTTATAGTATGTCTAATACTCTTGTATTAATTATAATGTCTGACTTTTATTTATGATTTTATTTATTTGGGTTTTCTCTGTTTGTTTTCATGGTTAGTATAGCTACTGGTGTATTTAGTTTGTTTATCTTCTCAAAAATCAACTTTTTATTTTGTTCGTCTTTTGTTCAGACATTGGTCATTGTCTTTTAAGTCTCTATTACATTTATTTTTGGTTCAGTCTTTATTATTTCTTTTCTTTTACTAATTTGGGGTTTGGTTTGTTTTTGCTTTTCTAATTTTTTGAGTTGCATCATTAAGTTATTAATATTTTTCTTCTTTTTGATGTAGATGGTTATTGCTATAAACTTTTAGCACTGCTTTTAATATATGTTATAACATGTTATATTTTGATGTTACATTTCCATTTTCATTTTTCACAGAAAATTTTGTTTTTAATTTTCTTCTTAATTTCTTTACTGACCAACTAATCATTCAGGAGCATGTTGTTTAATTTTCATATATTTTTATAGTTTCCAGAGTTCCCCTTTTTAGTGATTGCTAGTTTTATTCCATGTGATATGAAACAATAATTAATGTCATTTCAGTTTTTAAAACTTGTTGAGACTTGTGTTGTGACCTAACATGTTCTATGCTGGGTAATTTTCCATATGGTAAAGATAAGAGTATATAATGTGTAGCCATTGAATAAAAAGTTATGTCATTATCTATAAGATCCATTTAGTCTATAATGCATGTTAAATTCAATGTTTCTTTGTTGATTTTTTTTGTTGTTGTTTATATTGTGTGTTCAGTGCTGAAAGTGGGATGTTGAAGTTTCCAACTATTATTGTATTGGGGGGTCTCTCTCTCTTTTAGCTCTAGTAATATTTTTTAGCTCTAGTAATATTTTTAGCTCTTTTTAGCTCTAGTAATATTTGCTTTAAAAATCAGGGTGCTCAGGTGTTAAAGGCATATGTATTTATAATACTTATATTGTCATGCATAATTGATCTCTTTATCATTATGTAATAATCTTCTTTGTCTCTTTTTTGTATAAAGTCTATTTCATCTCATATGTGTGTGTGTATATATATGTATATATGTGTGTGTGTATAGCTACTCATGCATGTTTTTTGTTTCCATTTGTGTGGAATATTTTTTGATCTTTTAACTTTCAGTCTATCTGTGCCTTGACAAGTGAGGTGAGTTTCTTTTAGGCAGCTTATAGTTGGGTCATTAAAAAAAATCTATTCAGCCAGTCTTTATCTTTTAATTAGAGAATTTAAACCATCTGCTTTAAAGTTGTTAATGATAACTGAAGACTTACACTTGTCATTTGTTAATGGTTTTCTGATTGTATTGTATATCCTTTGTTCATTTCTTCCTTTTATTTTCCTTTATTATATCATAATTTTCTTTTCATAGTGCTAACATTTGACTCCTTTCTGTTTCTCATTTGTGTATCTGCTCTGTCAGTGGATTTCATGTTTCTTGATGATAGATATCATCCTTTTACTTCCATGATTATGGCTTCTTAAGCATTTCTTTTAAGTCTGATCCAGTAGTGATGAATTCCCTCAGTTTTGTTTATGCAAAACACTGTATTTCTTTTTCATTTTAAAAGGTAGATTTTCTGAGTATGGTATTATTGAATGATAGTTTTTTTCTCTTTCAGCACCTTGAAAATACTATCACGTTCTCTCCTGGTACCTAAGGATTCTGCTGAGTAATCTGCTTTAAGTTTGATGGAGATTCCCTTATATGTGAGCTGATGTTTTCCTCTTGCTGTTTTTAGAATTCTCTCTCTGTCTATAATTTTTGACAGTTTGACTATAATATATCTTGGAGAAGACCCTTTTGGGTGGAATCTATTTGGGAACGTTTGGGTTCCTATACCTAGATGTCTGTATTTCTGCAAGCTTTTGGAAGTCTTAAGCTATTATTTCATTATGTAGATTTTCTATGCTTTTGCCCAATCATCTCTTTTCCTTCTGGTACTTTCAAAATTTGAATATTAGCTTGCCTTATGATGTCCCATATGTTACATATGTCTTCTTCATTTAAAAGTGTGTATTTATTCACTTTTTGTCTGTCTTGGTTATTTCAAAAGACCTGTATTGATGTTCAAAAATTATTTATTCTGCTTGATCTAGTCTATCGTTTAAGCTCTCAATTTTATTTTCTATTTTATTTACTAAATTGTTTAGCTTCAGTATTTCTGGCTTTAAAATAAAATCTATCTCTTTGTTTAACTTCTCATCAGGATCATGAATTATCTTCTTAATATTTGTGTTGTTTTTCTGTGTTCTTTTGCATCTCAATGAGTTTCTTTAGTATCATTACTTTGAATTTTTGTTAAGGCTTTTTATAGATTTTCTTTCTTTGTTATTTATTATTGAAGAATTATTGTGCATTTTTTTGAGGTGTCGTGTCAGCTTGCATTTTCATGTTTTTATGTCACATTGATGTGTGCACATTGGTGTTAATAGTCACTTCTTCCAATTTTATGGATTGACATTTGTAGGAAACAACTTTTTCAGTAGATGTATCTATTATGCTGTTTGAGTTAGATAATTTGACTCTATTTCTGGGTGGATGCAGTAATGTAATCTCTACATAACTTCCTCAGCTGTAATAGGTGTCAGTTATGTCTGTGAGTTCCTCAGTAGCTTAGGCTGTGATAGTTAGTATAAGCTGGGATAAGGCTTTGCCTGTCTAACTGTCCCTTGCACATGAATAATGGCTATGATAGGCTAGACATGTCAGTTGTTGGGAACCTGAGTAATGTTTGCAGGCATTGGCAGTGGCAGGTCCTGGTAGGCCAGTCATTAATCCTCTAGGAAGCATGCTCAGGTACCTACAGTGACAGAAGGAGGCAGGCCCTTGGGCCCCTGAGCAGGACTCAAGGCATTTTTAGTGGCAGTAGTAGTAGCAGATCAACCTTTGGGCTCCCAAGTGGTGCTTCCAGGTATCAATAGTCAAGGCAGCTAGCTGAGCTGTCTAGTCCCAGGTTTCCCTGTGGTGTGCACAGATAAACATTGGCATTGGCAACAGCATGTGAGGTAGGCCAATCCCTAAGCATTTGTGAGGCATTTGTGAGGCATGTGTAGGCCCTGGCAGCAGGGGTTTCATTCTATCATTAGGCCTTTAGATTGTGGGCATGTGCACTAGTGGTAGAAGGCAGTGTGGAACAATCCTCAGGACTCCAGATAATATATATGGGCGCTAGCAGCAGTGGCAGCAGTGGGCTGGGTGGGCCTCTCTTTTTTGCTTGCTTTCTTGGTTTGTGTTCTTTCTCTGTGAATTCCCTGGGTTAACAAACTTCACTTTTGGACTTGCAAAAATTTCTTTCTACTTTGTTTTGAAAAGTAATGTGCTTCTGTAAGATTTGCAATATTGTATATAAAGTGTCATTAAGTTTTTCAGTTTATTTGTAGATGGAGTCTTCAGGGCAGTGAATAATTTTCTAATGTCAGGTCTGAAAACAGCAGGCTATAATTAGAATATTATGTGGATAAATATTCCTGAAGTTATTCCTAGATGATAAATCTCTAAACTACCTGGATCTTGTATCTGTCATCCAAAGTGTTGCCTAATATCCCCTGGAATGACAGCACTGAGTAGATGAAAATGTTCATTATACATTATTAGCTCACCTAAGGCAAAAGAATATCAAAGGAATCCAACAGGGCAGCTTTGAGTGTCTTTGTGCACCCAAAATTGAATATTAAATACTGATGATGATTAAAAGAACCATCCTAAGAATTATCCATAGTCAACTCAGTCCACTCCATACAACAGACTTACAAGCTAGGTGGGAACAGAGGTACTCACAAGTCTATTATGTATGCTATATTTAATTACCAATTCCAGGGAGTCATCAGACACAACACTGAATCTCACATTTGGGCTTTAAGAGATATCCACTCTAAAATTATAAAAAAAGGCTATAATTAAAATGATGAAAAATACTACATTTGGTGAATATGTAAATTAGAGAATGTTTATACATTGCTAGTGGTAGTCTAAATATGTAAAAATATTCTGGAAAAAATGTTTGGCCATTTCTACTGAAGCTAAATATATAAGATTTATTTGACCCAAGAATTCAACTCTTGGGCATGCAACCAAGAGAAATTGAATGCTACATATGACAAAAAAGTACAAGAATATTAATGGATGCAGTAGATGCTTCAATCATAGTAAATAAAGGCAGGAAAATACTCTCATTCCCATCAGCATTAGAATGTGTAAATAGATAGTAACATATTGATATAATAGAATACTACATAGCAATGAGAAAGAATGAAACCTGTTAAACTCTGTAGCTTGAATTATTTTCACAGACACTACATTAAGTGAAATAACTCAACATATAATAGTGTATTTTATATGATTCCATTTATATCAAGTTCAGCAATAGGCAAAAATAATCTCAAGTAATAAAATTCAGACTCATAATTATTATCCTTGTAATAAGGAGATGTGATGAAGCATTTGTAGATACTGGAAATTATATATATGTTGAGTCGGATGGTGTATTAGTCCATTCTCACACTCCTATAAAGAAATACTTGAAACTGGGTAATTTATGAAGGAAGGAGGTTTAATTGACTCCCAATTTCACATGGCTGGGAAGTCTCAAGGAACTCACAATCAGGGCAAAAGGCACCTCTTCACAGGGTGGCAGGAGAGAAAATGAGAGCTGAGCAAAGTGGGGAAAGTCCCTTATAAAACCATCAGATCTTGTGAGAACTCACTCTCATGAGAACAGTATGGGTGTAATGCCCCCATGATTCAATTACCTCCTACTGGGTCCCTCCCATGATAAGTAGGATAATGGGAACTACAATTCAAGATGAGATTTAGATGGTGACACAGCCAAACCATATTATTCCCCCCAGCCCCTCCCAAATCTCATGTCCTCACATTGCAAAACACAATCGTGCCTTTCCAACAGTTCCCCCAAGTCTTAGCTCATTACAGCATTAACCCAAAACTCTAGGTCCAAAGTCTCATTTGAGATGAGGTGAGTCCTGTCCTCCTATGAGCCTGTAAAATCAAAAGCAAGTTAGTTACTTCCCAGATACAATAGGGGTACAGGTATTGGGTAAATACACCCATTCTGAATGGTAGAAATTGGCCAAGCAAAGGGCTACAGGTGCCATGAAAGTCTGAAATCCAACTGGAGCAGTCATTTAACCTTAAAGTTCCAAAATGATCTCCTTTGACTCCATGTGTCGCGTCCAGGTCACACTAAGGCAAGAAGTAGGCTTCCACAGCCTTGGGTAGCTCCACCCCTGTGGCTTTGCAGGGTACAGCCCCCGCCCCACCCATCCTGACTGCTTTCATGGGCCAGCATTGAATGCTCATGGATTTTCCCGGCACATAAAGCAAGCTGTTAGTGCATCTACCATTCTGGGGTCTGGAAGACAGTGCCCCTCTTCTTACAGCTCCACTAGGCAGTACCCTAGTGGGAACTCGTGTGGGAGCTCCAACCCCACCTTTCCATTCTGTACTGCCCTGTCAGAGGTTCTCCATGAGGGATCCACCCCTGCAGCAAACTTCTTCCTGGATATCCATGCATTTACATACATCCTCTGAAATCTAGGCGGAGGTTCCCAAACCTCAGTTCTTGACTTCAAGAACTGAGAACCCAATGGCTCAACACCACATGGAAATTTCCAAGGCTTGAGGCTTCTGCCTTTTGAAGCAATGGCCTGAGCTATACCCTTTAGCTCTTTTAAGCATGGCTGGAGCTGAAGCAGCTGGGGCTCAGGGCACAATGTCCTGAGGCTACATAGAGCAGGGTGTTCTGGGCCTGGCCCATGAAACCATTTTTCCCTCCTAGGCCCCCAGGCCTGTGATGGGAGGGGCTGCTATGAAGGTCTCTGACATGCCCTGGAGACATTTTTCTGATTTTCTTGGTGATTAACATTTGTCTTCTTATTACTCAAATTTCTGCAGCAGGCTTGAATTTCTCCCCAGAAAAGACATTTTTGTTGTTGTTATTGTTGCTCTGTTTTTTTTTTTTTCTGTCACAGAGTCAGGCTGCAAATTTTCCAAACTTTTATGCCTTGCTTCCTCTTGAATGCTTTTCCACTTAGAAATTTCTTCCACCAGATACCCTAAACCATCTCTCTCAAAATCAAAGTTCCACAGATCTCTAGGGCAGAGGCAAAATGTTGCCAGTCTCTTTGCTAAAACATAGCAATAGTGACTTTTACTCCAGTTCCCAACAAGTTCCTCATCTCCATCTGAGACCACCTCAGCCTAGTCTTCATTGTCCATATCACTATCAGCATTTTGTTCAAAGTCATTTAACAAGTCTCTAGGAGTTCCAAATTTTCCCACATCTTCCTGTCTTCTGAGTCCTCCAAGTCTCTAGGAAGTTCCTAACTTTCCTACATTTTCCTGTCTTCTTCTGAGCCCTCTAAACGGTTCCAGTGACTGCCTGTTACTCATTTCCAAAGTCACTTCCACATTTTGGGGTATCCTTATATCAGCACCCCACTCCTAGTACCAATTTACTGTATTTGTCTGTTCTCATGCTGTGATGAAGAAATACCTAAGATTGAGTAATTTATAAAGGAAAGAGGTTTAATTGACTCACAGTTCTGCATGGATAGGGAGGCCCCAGGAAACTTATAATCATGGCAGAAGGCACCTCTTCACAATATGACAAGAGAAAGAATGAGTGCCAGCAGGGGAAATGCCAGACACATAAAACTATCAGATCTAGTGAGAACTTACTCACTATTATGAAAACAGCATGGGGATAACAGCCCCCATGATTCAATTACCTCCCACTTGGTACCTCCCCTGACATTTGGGGATTATGGGAACTACAATTCAATATAAGATTTGTGTGGGGAAATATCAGATGGTATTCATATAAATGGAATTCTATTAAAAAGGCAATCTATACAGACTTAATATTGTGTATTTTGCTATGTGTAAACTTTATCTCACAAAATTATTTAAAACAATAATATATCTCTACACTTTACTCCTCTCCATGAAGGCAGGAGGGAACGCTATGGTCCAAAACAGGTTGATGTGATTGTAGACTTGGAATGGTCAGTCTGTGACCTAGGAGTATGGAACCTAGTGGAACCAAGTAAAGGTGAATTAGGAGGAGCCAGAAAGTAAGAAACAGAGTAGAGATAAAATAAAAATGGGATACGGGACAATAGGAACCAGGTTCCAAGCTAAGAGCAGGCAATAAAGAAACAGAAGGAAGAAGTTTCCAGAGGTTTATCCTGCACATGGGAAAAGAGGAGTTCTTATAGAACGTATGAGGACAGGAAAGGATGTATCAATAACTCTGAGTCAAGATAAACACAGATCTCCTTCTCATCCCCTCTCTCGGTTAGAGAGGAGTTCTGATTTTCTTTACTTCTATTCTGTAGGGTTTCTGAAATTTAGAGAAAAGTATTTCTCACATACTTCCTCAGGGTATACCATGAGACAAATATGTGTTAAGTGTCTATACTTTGCAAGGTTAAGTATTCATCATAGTGTCATTAAGAATTCAGCATCTCCCTCAAAGCATTCTCACGTTCTGATTCTTAAATGACCCTTGTCTGTCACCAAGGATAAAGGGTAGTGTGTAGGTTAGTAAGGTGGCATGCACACATGCTCCTGACCTTTTACTGGAACTATAACTGTGAATCTTAACAGGTCTTATCTTAACATCAGATATACATGGATTTCAAGTTCAATATTAGGCATCATATAATGTCTTTCCCATCCCTTATCTCTGGGGTGACCATATGTGAGGTAGCATGATAGAGTCCAGGATTTAAATTGTTATCCAGGTAAATTATTAATGACATCTGTTTAGGTCTCAAATGTGTTCTTATTTTGGATGATAAAATGTACACTGATCCTACTTATCCTGTAGATCACCCTGCATCTGCTTTTTACATATAGACATACATCACTTTACTGATTCTCATGTAATATTGAAATGTATTCGTTTTTTGTCTACCCCATCCATGACAATTTCATCTTGGTACTTGTCATGTGTTCAATGAGTATTTACTGCATGAATATGTGAATCACCAATAAGGAAGCTATTATTTTGATGGTTTGGTTAAGTGGAAAGTGACTATGGATGACTAATATGGGAGAAAATTGCCTTGACATATTATAACCTCTCTGGGAAGCTGACTGGAGAGAATAGTAGCTCAAAGGAAGACAAAAACTGGTCACTGCCATGGGCATCCAGGAGAAGCATTCATTAGCTAAATTGATCTTACTGCAGGAAATAAAACATCTCTAGGATATTTCAAGTTTGTACTAGGTGAAATTAATGATCAATTAATCATCATTCATCTATCTCTTTTCAAAAATAGGTAATTACACCACCAAATTTAGGTTAAGAAGCTTGTTAAGTAGAGATTATTGGGATGATGGTGTAGAAAAAAGGCAAAACCATCCATCATTTAAAGCTATATTAAGAAAGTTAAGCCCTCACCACAAGTATGTGCTTCATCAGCATGACTGCATACTTTTCTTAACATTTTTAGCTTCAAAGATTCTTCTTTTAATTGAAACCCAATATGTGTTTATTGCTGATACGTGTTAAAATCTTGCTTATACAGTACATAGATCTCTTTCCAAAGCCAATAGTCCTACATTGTTTGTTTCCTAATTAGCACAGACACTACATGAAAAATGCAAGAGACATCTGCTAGGTGGAGATGCCTATCAGTTTTAATTGATTTTTTTGTTGTTCTGGGTAGTCCGGAGGCACTGTTGGTTTGGCTTGTCTTGAAGGTTTTTAAATAAGCACTATTGTTTTTTTGCAGGTGCATTTAGCATAATACTACTAATTTGGAGGTATTTTTAATAAGTTCTAGATTCACTTGACATAGTGCTTGGTGATTGAGTTGACCAGTAGTAACCATATATTATCTTGTCTGGAATGATACAGAATTTGAAATAAAGCCAAGCAGTGTCATAAGTTTCCTGCCATCAGAATTCAACATTGTGTAAGCTGCACAGTACAAAGAACTAATTGCAAAATGTGCTACTGAGTATGAAGCCTTTTAAAAAATTAAATAATATGTAGCAGAAATTGAGGAATAGACTTCAAATAACCTAGAGAATAATTTTTAAAAATTATGATTCAGTTTTTCATGTGTTCTAGACACTACCAGACAGTCAACTGTGGCCTTTGTACTGTATTTTTGGTTTCATGCAATATTCTTGCTTTCTCTTCTCCCCCACAGAATTTATGTAGATCTACTCTACACCCATACTAAAATCTGTACCCCTGTGATAGCATTGCACACTGTCAATTTATTTTCTGTTTCATCCACTAACAGGCCTGCCATCTAAGCCCAGAGCCATTTCTGCATCCATTTCTGTCTTCGTAATACGTAGCATATTACCTGGCCAATAAAAAGGGGTTCCGTGCCAGGTGCGGTGGCTCACGCCTGTAATCCCAGCATTTTGGGAGGCCGAGGCAGGCGAATCACGAGGTCAGGAGATCGAGACCATCCTGGCTAACACGGTGAAGCCCCTTCTCTACCAAAAATCAAAAAATATATATATATTAGCCAGGTATCCTGGCGGGCACCTATAATCCCAACTACTCGGGAGGCTGAGACAGGAGAATCGTTTGAATCAGGGAGGTGGGGTTTGCAGTGAGCCGAGATCGTGCCACTGCACTCTAGACTGGGTGGCAACAGAGCGAGTCTCTGTCTAAAAAAAAAAAAGAAAAAGAAAAAAAAAAAAAAAAAGGGAGGGCATGGGTTCAATAAATAATTGGTGAATCAATAAAATCCTGGGCAAGCTATGATAATAATGTTTTCTCATCTATGGAATGGAAATAATAATACTACCTTACCCATATTTATTTATTTATTTAGTTAGTTAGTTAGTTATTTTTTTGAGACGGAGTCTCGCTCTGTCCTCCAGGCTGGAGTGCAGTGGCCGGATCTCAGCTCACTGCAAGCTCCGCCTCCCGGGTTCCCGCCATTCTCCTGCCTCAGCCTCCCGAGTAGCTGGGACTACAGGCGCCCGCCACCTCGCCTGGCTAGTTTTTTTGTACTTTTTAGTAGAGATGGGGTTTCACCGTGTTCGCCAGGATGGTCTCCATCTCCTGACCTCGTGATCCGCCCGTCTCGGCCTCCCAAAGTGCTGGGATTATAGGCTTGAGCCACCGCGCCCGGCCACCCATATTTATTTTGTTAAATAAATACCACACACAATATTTAGCTCTATATCTAAAATATATTCAGTTCGTTAGATAATTAACAGTTATATTTTTGAAATAAACTAATATGTCTTTCCTTTTGGCACTTTCTTGTATGTAGTCTCCCTGTAAGCCAGAATTATCCATGGCCTCAGAAAGGATTAGGATTATTATAACAGGAATGGAAAAAAGAAAGGCAGTTGATTATTTAACTCAAATAAATTTTTATTGCAGGGTGGTAAAAGTTTAGTTGCATACAGGTCAAGATTAAATATTTAAATCAATTCCCTATATGTGACCAGTATCAATTAGAGGGGGAAGCTGATATATATAGAAAGTCATTCTATTCTAGTTACAACACTATTTTATTTACAAACATCCTTCTAATTAATCATCACAACAGATTGTGAGTTGGGAATGATTATCTACATTTAACAAATGAGCACACTGGGTGAGAGATTAAGTCAAGTGTAGATGAGGGATTGATATTTGAAACCTAGTTCTCTCAGAATCTTGTTCCTTAGGGATGCAATAGACTGAGATAGAAAAAACTAAAGTGTTCTGGGCAGGGGGAAGAATTGAAAGAGTTCACAACGAATAGCATAATTTGTGTATGGACTGACTCTTCTAGTTTGTGTTCTCTACAATCTTTAAATCAAACTAGATTAGACAGGACTTTATTAAATTTGGCCTAACTACTTTACCTCATTCATGTCAATAACCAGTCATCCAGTGGAAATTGTTTTGTGACCTTTCTTCAGATTTCTCCCTTTTCTCATCAAGAAAATTCTCCAGTTTCTCACTCCATTAGTCCAATCATAGCAATCACAATTATAGCTACCATTTGCTTAGTGCCTTTACCAAGTAGCACCCATTTTTCTAAATGCCAAGCTTGTAGGGTAATTATTATCTTCATTTTATAAAAGAGTAAACTGAAATTTAGAGACATTACATGGTTTATCCAAGGTCAAAGTTTAACAGGGAGAAGCTTCCTTCTGAGTCTAGAATCTCTTTTTATTATATCCTGCTCCAATTCAAACTCTAAGTCTTAGCTCAAATTCTTCCTCCTCTTTGATATCTTCCTTAAGTATGCCATGAGAATTTAAGGATTTCTCTTTGGTACTCAAATAGCACATCCTCTGGGCTTTCATTCCAAGTATAATTGACCTTTGTATTACCATCCCCATCTTGGATTCAGAATTACTTGAGAATCATGATTATTAATTTCATGTGGCAACTTGGCTAGGTCATGGTATTTATATACTTGGTCAAAAATTATTCCAGGATGGGCCTCATACATCACACACACACACACACACCTACACACACACACACCTACACACACACACACACACACACACACTCTCTTGTTGATTCTGTTTCTCTGGAAAATTCTGACATACACAAGAACAAAACCCTGTATTATCATCTTTGTATTCCTAGATACTAGTTCATAGAGACTGGTGCATAGCAGGCTCTCAGTACATGATCAAAACATAAGGTGTAATAAGAAAGAAGAAAAAGTAAGGGGTACTACGTGGTGGGAAAAATTTAGATATATTAAGTGTAATAAGTACAAATGTTTGGGTTTGTTTAGATTATATGGGAGTAGTTTTAACATAAAACCCTTAAAATTATGTTCTAGTTTGTTGCCATATACTATCTGCTTGTACTTTTTACAGTATTTTATTTTCATATATAAAGAAGATAGTCTCTAAATGACTACTCAAAATACTTTGTAAAATAAGAATGAAGAGTCACAGAAATCTCTAGGAGCTCAAAACTATGGAGCAGGTAAATGGTGTCTCATATGGAAAGTCAGTTTGCCATAGGCAGTTTGGAATCTAGGTCTCAGTAAAAACATGGGAAAGATTGTGAAGTTATCCAGTGATCTTTCCTGCACACACTGTGCTATATTTGCATAGAATATAAAAAGTGTGATTCCTGAGCACAATTGAGACATAAGAGCAAAAAATCTTTCTTTTTCCTTATTTGTGAATTTATGCGTATACAAAAATTTTGAATTATATGAAAAATATAAAATATTCATGCCAAATCACCCTTATTATAAAGAACTAAATTACACACAGTTGACACACTATTAGAGAACTGGGGACCTGCAGTCATATTACCTTAGAGACTATTAACACTCTTATAGGATTAATGCACCTTAAAGGGAAATAAGTTCGAAATTCCCCTAGGACTATCATTCTCAAATGGAGTGTGGTTTTCCTCCTCCTGGGCAGTATTTTGGAACGTCTGGAAATATGTTTTATTGTCAACCTGGGAGGCAGTATGCTATTAGCATCTGGTGAATAGAGACCAGGGATGCTGCTAGATATTCTACAATAAACAGGAAAGCCCCTCACCAAAACATACTTACTCAGTTCAAAATGTCAATATTCCTAAGTTGAGAGATAAACTCTACCCTGTATATTTTGATGATATTAATTATTCAGATTCCTCTAGGTCACCTCAGTGGTCTAGGTGGTCTAGAGAAGCCTGAATAATTAATGTCATCATTCCCAATGTCTTTATAGAAGCAGTCTTAAAGATTACCTATCTTTTGAAGATGGATTTCATGATTTCCTTTTCTCACTTGTGGAAAAAAAATTAAAATCACCTAAATGAAATAAAGCAAAGGCTGTATATTCAGAGCAAGTGAGTCAGTCCCCGATACTTATGTATGTCCAAGAATCAAAGGCAGACAGAAGAGTGGAAAAGCTTTGTAGCAGAAAAAAAAGGCTTCGGGTATGCCCTTGCTCTTGATGTGGGGGAGCTGTAAGAAGTATCCCCCTGCCCTGATTAACCCCCTGCCCTGCATTCTTAATCCCTGATTGGTTAAGGAGGCATATTGGTTTTCTGCAGTTTGCTCTAGGATAGAAGCAGGGAAAAAAATTGGAGAGGCTGCTATTATTAATCAATATCTGACCATTTGGAGCTGTTTACTACATGAGGTTTTTTTTTTTTTTTTTTTTACTTTTTGGACTGATTGTTGCAGATAGTAGCTTGGTTTCTAAGACTGATTACCACAGACAATACATTGGCTTCCTGGGATTCCTGCAGACTGTGGGACAGAATTCTAGTTTTATGTGTAGTCTGTTCATTATCAGTTTACAAATTCAATCTCTCATATGCTTCACTCATAGACATATAAACTGCACGAAATTCCATATTTACTTGAATTTAAATCTAAGAAAGTTTAGTAGTAGACATCTGTAGCCAAACCCAGAAAGTAAAAGTTGAGAAAAATATTATACAAATGAATTCCCAAGAAGAAGATGGGGAAGACAATTCGTAAAGCAAAGAGTCATACTATTTACATAATTCTGTGTTGGTTTATTTACTTATTACTCTCTATACCCTGCTTTTTTTGCTGGGAAAATACATTCTCAAGCTATATTTTCCTGATTTCCTTGCCTGCTGACTTAATGTAAGCTCCTTCCAATAGGAGACTTTCATTAGCAATTAAAATACAGGAAGTAAAATTAAGAACAAGAAAACAATACCTTTCTGCTTCTAGTATCAATAGGAAAGCAGCAATTGCCAGCAACTCTAGGAACAACATGAAGAAGGAGTGATTCTGGAATCTAGCAGCCCAAGAAGAGACAGAACTTTTCTGATGGATCTTAAAATAAATTAATTGGAAGGTAACAAGTTCAGACTTTTCAAACCTAACCCAGAGGCATCAGTGCTTCTGATCTTCAGAAATCATCCTTTTTTCTTCAGTCCCCATAATCACTTTTGTGCTTCATACCTTCCAGCACCAAGTTCTCATATTAAATTCTTTCAGTTTGATTTATAGGGATAATTTATATATTCTATATTAATGATTCTAACTGATATAGGTAAATGTTGAAATTTATAAAAATAAGACTTTTACTTAATGTAATATATTTAAGTCTGATATCTATAATGACTTATGATTAAACTAAGCCCTGTCAACAGTGTATTGCCCAACTCAAGTTAATGGAAAACTCTTAGCTTTTTAATTCTACCTATTTGTCTGTTTCAAGTTTTTCAAACTCTTTCTAGGAAAATTACTTCCATTGATTTCTAAAGTATTGTTGATGCACAAGCAACCATGCTTGCTCAGCAAAACAATTCATAATACTCACTTGGATACTCTGGAAAACAAAAGATTGTCTTTTTGGTTTCTTGATCATGATCCTGGTTAATGAATCAAAAGCACTTGTAGGCCATAAGGAATTGTGTTGTAATATCAGCATCTTTTTAAAGCCATATCTATGAAGAGCTAGGGTTCTCCCTAGAATGAATGTGCCTTGTAAAGAGATTTAGATTTCTTAGTTACCTGTCCTTTAAATGTTATATTTCATGCTTTGAAAGCAAGCAACAAATTTTCCATTTTTATGTCTTTCTTTTTATGTCTCTATCTCTCTACCAATCATTTTCTCTGCCTGTTTCTCTGTCTCTCTCTCTCTCTTTGTGTCTCTCTCACATACATCCCTTTACCTCATTTCACAAGTCTTTCTTTTGTTTAAGTTTTCCTGGTAGTATTTAAATCAGAATACCCATTCAGAATTTAATTCCAGTAAGTCTGAAACAAGGTATGAGTAACACCAAGGGTGGGAAATTTTTGCAGTAATCTTTTCATTAAAAGAATTCAATCTTTACTCATGTTGTCTTAGAAATAAAGCTGATGTGACAGCAAAAAGAAAAACAACTTATTTCTGTTCAGCCTAATCAACTTAGGGAAAGCAATAATCATTTGCTAATTTCTTCCATCAGAACAAGCATATGTTGTAAAGAATCACATTTAGAACAAAAAGTAAGCTACATTAAGTGCCAAGAAATCATGCAAAGAATAGTTTGCTTTCTGAGTATGCCAGATTCTCAAGGTTCAATGAAAGGGCCTTTGTTTATCTTCCTAAACAAAGACCAGAAATTCTTGAGGAATCCCAATCTTGCTGTTTCAGACTGCTTCAGTGTGATACTGGCTTCTTGCATTGTGAGCTGTGTAGTTTGAAAGGTGCAATAAAAGTCAAGGCAATTGGTGTTGCAAAAAGAGTGTTTTCAGAAAAAGGTCTATTTGTTTAAATTGATAGAAATAATCTCCTCTCATATCAGCTGGCTTCTACGGCAGAGCAAACCTCCCCAAAACTTAGTGTCAAAAACATAAACATTTTTATAGACCAGGGTTCAGCCAGTTATGGCCCATGGGCCAAATCTGGCCTATAGCTAGTTTCAGTACAATCCTAGAGATTGGATTTTGTTTTCTACATTTTTTTTTAAGGGTTATAAAGCCTAAATTATTTATTTTCTGGCCCTTGACAAAAAAAAATTGGCTAACTTGGATTTAGACAAGGTTTTTATCTGTCAAAAATTCACCCTGGGCTCTGCAGGGTGTTTTTTTGTTAGTTCAGCTGGTTTCGGCTTTTCATTTTATTTCAACTTATATTTTAGATTTGGGGGGGTATACATGCATGTTTGTTACATGGGTATATTGTGTGATGCTGAGGTTTGGGATTCAAATGATTCTGCAACCCACATAGTGGCATGGTACCCAGCAGTTAGAGTTTCAACCCTTGGCTTTTTCCCTCCCTCCTCTCTCTACTAGTCCTCAGTGTCTAATATTACCATCTGTATGTCCATGACTAGCCACTGTTTAGCTTCCACTTATAAGTAAGAACATGTAGCATTTGGTTTTCTGATTCTGCATTAATTTGCTTAGGATAATGACTTCTAGCTGCATCATGTTGCTACAACAAACATGATTTTATTCTATTTTATGACTGTGTAGTATTTTATGGTGAATATGTACTATGTTTCTTTATCCAGTCCATCATTGATCAGCACCTAAGTTAATTCCATGCCTTTGCTTTTGTTAATAGTGCTGCTATAAACATACGAGTACATGTGTCTTTTTGGTAGAACAGTTTATTTTCTTTTGGATATATACCCATTAATTGGATTGCTGGGTCAAATTGTAGTTCTGTTGTAAGTTATTGAGAAATCTTGAAACTGCTTGATGATTAGTGTTGGTGAGCATTTTGTTTTTTTCAGAATGGCTTGTTGGCCACTTGTATGTCTTCTTTTGAAATATTTCTGTTCATGTCTTTTGTCCATTTTTGTTTCTTTTTTGTTTAGGATAGGCTTCATCACACATCTGTGGTCAGCTGCCTGTTTGTTAACTGGCTTAGTTTCTAGGGGTTAGTCCCTATTGGCTGGGGTGAAGGGAATAACTTAGCTACATGTCTCTGATTATCTGATGTGTAACCCAGACTTGTTTGCATGGTGGCTGACAGAGTTCTAAGAGGAAGTGCAGAAGTACACAAGGCCTCTTGAGGACTGGACTTCAAGCTGTCACAATATCCTCCCCGTTCTATTGGCCAAAGTAAGTCAGAAAAACAGCAAAAGAGGAATGTGTAATTGTTTTTGCAAGGAACACACACAGAAACTAAGGGCTTTAAAAGTAGTGGCACCTAATTTGGAGTTTGAATGAGGAAGAGGAGAGCTGCCTTCCCCCTTAGATTCCCTTGTTTTCAGATTCACTTTTTTGCTTTCTCTATCTCTGCACAATTTAATCTTGTGTGGTCTCAAGGCTTGTTTTACTCTATCCTTCTGTGGTCTGGCTTTCTCTGCTTCTCTTTGTGTAGATGCCAACTATGTCTATTCCATACTGAGGCATATGAACTCATATAGTGCCTCTGGGGCAATTAGGAAAAGGTAGTCTTTTCTCTGGCAAATGGCTTGGCAAGTAAAGCACAAGATGGGGATTATAGGCTAGACATCCTCATATAGAATAAAACCTACAAACTCATTTTTTGAGGAGCTCTGGTTCTAACCAGGTCCATGCTCTCTGTGTATCTACAGACTTCAAGTATCAACTGAGACTGACTCCAGAGGGAGAATATGATTGTGTCTTCTTTCAGGTATCTATTCCTAGTTCAGTTAACTGGGACTCACAGGGTAGCAAGTGGCATCCTGTGTGCCACCATACACCTTGAAAGAGAGCATGAGCAAAATCTCTGAGAAATAGGACTGGTCAGACTTTTTAAAGGGAATGTAAAGAGGAAATGATTAGGGAAGAATGGTATGGACGAATGAGTATAATATTGCCTGCTGGATATTTGAAGAAGTCTAAGTTTTATTACGTATTTACTCAAAGATTGTAGTAAATATCAGGAGAGTAGATTCCTATCTCTATTATATATGTTACGTGTTAATATATGAAGACTACATACACCATACCTTCCATATAATAAGCCTAAGTTTTAAAAAATACTTTGCTTATATGCCTTTTTCTCAGTGAGAACCTAAATATTAATATATATTTTAAATAGGGTGCTCTCAATCTATGTATGATTACATCAATGCCTGAAACGATGTAACACTTAAGGAGTTTAATAAAATAATACAAGGATAAGCTAATATTACTAACATCACTCACAATGAAAATTATAGAAAACTTACTAGACAGATTAGTTAAGCATAATTGCATATAATTAAAACATACATTAAGTTCTGTTTTGAATTTCCAACTACTGAAAACTATTTTCAAGTATTTACTCAGTTTTATTCAACTGTATCATAAACAAGAGTCTGTGATACGGTTTGGCTCTGTGTCCCCACCCAAATCTCACCTTGAATTGTAATCCCCATGATCCTCATGTATCAAGGGCAGGACCAGGTGGAGGTAACTGAATCCCAAGGGTGGCAAACACCATGCTGTTCTCATGATATTGAGCGAATTCTCACTAGATCTCATGGTTTTACCAGGGGCTTTTCTCCCTTTACTTGGCACTTCTGTCTCCTGCAGCCCTGTGAAGAGTTGGCTTCTGCCATGATTGTAAGTTTCCTGTGCCTCCCCAGCCATGTGTAAATGTGAGTCAATTAAATCTCTTTATAAATTACCCATTCTTGAGTATTTCCTTGTAGTAATGTGAGAATGGGCTAATTCTTATATAACCAGTATAGATTTTCTTTGTTTGTCTAAATTCCACTGGTATGCTGCTAAGTGATCCATGTCCTATTTATCCCATGCTACTGTATGAAATTAGCATCTACTCTTAGGCACTGCTCTTCCTGTGACTGTGTATTACTACCCTCATTTTCTAAATGTATTATTAAATCACATTATATAACATTAAACTACCAGTATTTATTTGGGGAATCTTCTTTCTACAAGAAACAAAAAATAGCTTCCCATTCTATTCTCTCAGTACTGTCTAACATGCTGGCCAAGAAAAAAGGAGGAGATTGTGTTTAATAACTTTTTCTCAAAAAAGATCAATTGGTCTTTCATACCTATTTCTACAGTTTTGTCTCTCTATATCTTTGGTAGCAAAAACAAGAATCTTAAACATGTTCTCACTGGATGGGACCCATTTTATTTCTTGCATCTTTTATAATCTTCTTAAATCACTTTAGGAGTATACCAAAAGGTAGATTTTGAGCTAACAGACCTGGTTTTGAATCTATAACTTATAGCTGGTAAATTTAAATAAGACATTTATGTGCCCTAATGCTCCATTACCATATATGCAAAATGGAAGTAAAAAATATGTGTCTTTATTACTGTTTGCAAGATTAACAAAGAAATTTATATTAATTACCGTGTGCATTATGCAATTTAAAATTACTACAAAGCATGCTATTTTGTATTTTTAAGTCTATTTGAAGTGAAATCTTGTCGTTACCCCTGTCCTTTACTCAGAGTTTAACCATACTCAGCTTCTGTTAATATCCCACTAACAGAGACTTAATATTTGAGCATCTTAGTACTATATGAAGGATTAACCTTTTCTTGTATGTGGAAATTTTAGATCTCAGTCATATGTAAAAGAAATCCAAAACATGTGACTCAGCCATGTACAGGCTTGATTTATTTTATCAGAACTTACAAAGAATCTGAAGGTAGAAGGTCCAGGATTTGTGCAGTGGCTCTAACAATACTTGTTTTTTCTTTCCGCTATGCCATCCTTAGCCTTTAGTCACAGAACAGCTGTGGAACCTCCAGGCATGTGTTTGCATAATAAGCTGGAAGAAGGGATGATGGGGGAAGCAAGGGCATGCCAACTGAACCTGCCATGTTAATCATCAGAGCAATAGCCTTCTTGCATGCCCTGTTCAATCAGCTTCTACTCATGTCACATAGCAATGCCTATACTTTCTTTTTTGGCTTAACTTTTTTTAAAGATGAGCATTTTGCATTACTAAATAACACTGAGTTGTGTTAGCAAAAAGGAAAATGGAAAATAGTTTTTAGTAGACAGGTAGGAGTTTTTGACACAGGTATCTACAGGAACTTCAAAGTCACCTTTAAAAAACATTTAACTCTCTCATCTTTCAAAGAAACTGCAATGGTGATATATTCTGAGTAGAACAATTAAGACTTTGGAAAGATATAAACCGTAGGTAAGGCTCTGACTATACACTGAGTTGTGAGAGAAAGGTAAGGATCACTCTAGGTAAGGGAGATTGTTCCCCTAAAGAACAGTGTGACTATTCCCAAAACACAGGTGTAACTAGGAATTATGGCAGGATATCAAGACTAAGAACTGAAACATATCTAGAAGGGCATTCATTTAAGATGGACTTAGTTTTGGAGCATTTTTTTTCCTCTTGAATCATGAGGAGTGTCAGAATAAGTTTACTGTTTAAATTTTAATCGTTTAGTTATTTTCTCTACTGATATGCTATGTATTGTTACATGAGTATGTGTATTCAATACCTCTAGAACCTAATATGATGATATGGATAATATAGTGATGAAGCAAAAAACAAACAAACAACACACAAAAACCCTGGTCCATTACAAGTCTTCTCCTCTCCTGCTGACACTTGGGATGAATTAGCTGTGTTCTCTCAACAGAACTGTGGACAGTAACTCCAAGAATGCTTCATGGTGAAGGATGAGGTGGCTCACAGGAAGAAATTGTTACAGGGAGCTTGCAAAGGGTGGACAGCCACCAGGTAGGCAGTTCAAGAATTGAGACAAGTTCCATCATTCCCAAGATATGGTAGAGGAAGGTGGTTCTTGACAAAATAGAAGCTGGTTTTGTGTTACAAGAGTAAAAGGAGCAGGATTTTAGAAGGGACTAAGAACTGGGTGTGAGACCCTGTGCTGCCAAAAATAGGAATATGACTTCATTTCTTTTGGCCACAATTTTTACTTCTGCTAAATAAAGGCAACTTCAAGTTCCTTACCTGGAAACATTTTTTCTTTTTCTAGGATTCTGAATTTAAATGTAAATCTTATGTGCTTGGAGGGAGTCTGAAATCCTTTGCAATACTGAAGGAATGGAATGAGCTGCAGATTATCTGATATAGCTTGTTATCCAGCATTGTTGTGAATTGATTCATCCGGAAGCATGAAAGAACACTGCATCTCTGTGATGTGTACCATAAGTAACATTACTGAAAATGTCGTATCAGGTATTAGCCACCCCCCACCATGTTTCCTAATTCAGACGCCATTTTGTTTGTTCTACAACTCTTTGTAACAAGATATTCTAGGTGAAATTATGTATTCACAGATTGCCAGGGAAAGTTGACTGAGAATCATTAACTATAATATGAATTATAGAACAATTGCTATTAAGTGGCATTAAAGCAGAGATGGAAGAAAATTGTGTTTATCTTGGGAACTTAAAACTTTATTACGAAGGTGGACTAAGAGTTGAGCTTCCAACTATGTACAGAGATACAGAAGGTTTCATAGGTACTGAGGTTGACAGAAACCTGTAAGAAGACAAAAGAATGATAGAGAAGACATGCAGTTGTAAATTTAAAAATTTAAACAGAAAAGTTACATGCCAGATCATAGTGTTAATTGGAAAAAGAGTTGGAGCTGTTTTTTTCCCATCTCCCTCCTTTCCTTCTTCTCTTCTTTTGTTCTTTCCTTTGGATCACTTCTTAACATACGAGTAAGCTGACTCTGGAAGAAAAAATGATTTATCCAAGAACACACTGCTTATTACTAGTCACTAGGAATTGTTCTGAGTATTCTGACTTCCAGGCTAGAGCTGCTGCTAAAAACTGTGATGGAGTTTGATCATGAAGCACCTTGATGTTGCAGGAAGTCAGGGACACCGAATGGAGGGACTGGCTGAAGCCATGGCAGAAGAACATAAATTGTGAAGATTTCATGGACATTTATTAGTTCCCCAAATTAATATAATTTCTTACACCTGTCTTTACTGCAATCTCTGAACATAAATTGTGAAGACTTCATGGACATCTATCACTTCCCCAATCAATACTCTTGTGATTTCCTATGCCTGTCTTTACTTTAATCTCTTAATCACATCATCTTCGTAAGCTGAGGAGGATGTATGTCACATCAGGACCCTGTGATGATTGTGTTAACTGCACAAATGGTTTGTAGAGCACGTGTGTTTGAAAAATATGAAATCTGGGCACCTTAAGAATAGGATAACAGTGATTTTCAAGGAACAAGGGAGATAACCTTAACGTCTGGCTGCCTGTGGGCAGGGCAGGACAGAGCCATATATCTCTTATTACTGAAAATGGGTAAGAGAAATATTGCTGAATTCTTTCCCCAGTAAGGAATATTAATAATTAACAGCCCTGGGAAAAGAATGCATTCCCAGGGCAGGGCCTCTAAACCTGCAGCGCCCCCAGGCTTGCTAGGATTAGAAAATTCCAGCCTAGCAAATTCTAGTCAGACCGGTTCTCTGCTCTTGAACCCTGATAATGCGTGCACAGTGGGACATGGAAGTTCATTAGTGATTCTAATTTTGCCCTGACTTTCTGCCTTGTGATCTTTTGTTGCCCTTGAAGCATGTGATCTCTGTGACCCACACCCTATTCGTACACTCCCTGCCTTTTGAAAATTGTTAATAAAAACTTGCTGGTTTTATGGCTCAGGGGCATCACGGAACCTGCCGACATGTGACGTCTCCCCTGGACACCCAGCTTTAAAAATTTCTCTCTTTGTACTCTTTCCCTTTATTTCTCAGACCGGCTGACACTTAGGGAAATAGAAAAGAACCCATGTTGAAGTATCAGAGGTGGGTTCCCCTGATACCTTGAGTTCTACATTAAACAGTCATAACTGTTGGTAGTCACAAGCCAAAGAAGTGGCATGATCTGGTTCAGGATTTAGAAAGATAATTCCATAAATAGTGTGAAAAATATGATGAGAGTGAGAATATCAGTAAGAGAGTGGTGGTAATTTTCTAGGCAAGGTCTGAAGATTATCACTGGAAAAGAAAGAATGAAGTTGGATACTCACATAATGAAGAAAATTTCCTAATTGCTAACATGTCCTATGTATGGGACCTGGAAAACTTTACTGCAATAATCTATCCCCCACAGGTCTAGTAATCTATGCAACTCTATAGTGGTATAGCAGTGATGTGAATATGTTTCCTCTTCAATTCCCATTTGTGGTAGGGAAATTTGGGATACAGAGATGGTGGTTCAATACCATATCGAACATTGTGAATCTCTTCTTATTCTACTGGCAGACTGCTAGCTGGGTGATAAGGACCTATAGCTATTATTTCTACTGCAACATTTATTATTAAGTATCCATTCTTGACATCTGTGCTAGATTAACCATTCTTTAACCTCCTCCTTTTTTGCTGTCAAACATACCAACCTTCTCAACCCTAATATCATCATTATCAACCCAGGCTTTTAAAAGTTTCTACAGAGCTTCATAACATAAAATAAACACATTTTTTTTTTTTTTTTTTTTTTTTTTTTTTGAGACGGAGTCTGGCTCTGTCGCCCAGGCTGGAGTGCAGTGGCCGGATCTCAGCTCACTGCAAGCTCCGCCTCCCGGGTTTATGCCATTCTCCTGCCTCAGCCTCCCGAGTAGCTGCGACTACAGGCGCCGCCACCACGCCCGGCTAGTTTTTTGTATTTTTTAGTAGAGACGGGGTTTCACCGTGTTAGCCAGGATGGTCTCAATCTCCTGACCTCGTGATCCGCCCGTCTCGGCCTCCCAAAGTGCTGGGATTACAGGCTTGAGCCACCGCGCCCGGCCAACAAACACATGTATTAACAAAAAAGAAAAGCAGCTGAATCATATATCTGATAAAGAGTACTGGTGACTGTGCTAATTGCTCAGCTGAGTCCTGCATGATTTTACAGCCTGTCTAGCGTGCTACCCAGAAGTAATTTCCCCAAACATGTTTTCTGTCCTTCAACAGCTAGTACCATGCTTCTAAGCTTCTGTTTTCTAATTTGGATGAATGAGTGAACTTGGCTGAGGGGATGCATTGTCAAAGCTGATTTATGTTGTTGTCAATCCAAACTGCTTAGCTCTGCAGCTGAAATTATCCTTACATGCCCATTGTTCAGAGTTCAGAAAAACACCTTCTGTTCTATTGTTCAGCCATAGTCAGAATACAGATTTTCTGTGCTGTTGTTGTTCTTTTCCCTATGCATCAAGCTTTTTTACAATAATGGATGACTCTACTGCAGAGTTGTTTCTTTTAATCTCACAGGAAAGGACAGAGCACAGTTACAAATTGACACAGTGGGCTGGAGGTGATATTTAAAAAATCTCTAAAAGTGTAAATAACTACCAACCATTTTTTATTTTCATAGAACTCATTTCTAGCACTAATGGGAGAATATATATTTTTATATATATATACACACACATATATATGTGTGTGTGTGTATGTGTGTGTGTGTATGTGTGTGTGTGTATCTCCACACATATATAGTGTGGTCAGTGATTGTCATCTGTGTAGCCCTGAATAATTTATCCAAAAGTGAAGAATAGGCTTTTCTGTATATACCTTTCCCTGATTCATTCAGGCTTTAAATAGAAAACCAAAGCTATTCTCAAATTAGAATAATTTGATAAAAGTTTACTTATTGGTGGTTTGTAAAAGCAAAAAGAGTGTAGTGATCTTAAGAAAATTTGCCACTCTGAACCCTCCAAATCCACTCTAAGGCCTAAGTGAATGGAGTAGTTACTGGAATCCGGAAGTGGAGAGCTATGCAGATGAGTCTACCTGGAGAGAAGGAGTGATTTTTGCTCATGGGACACAGCTAGCCCAGAGAAATGTCTCAAGGGCGGGAGGTAGAGAAATATATAACTACCTACTCTCCTCCTCCTTCCATGCCCTACTGAGACCCTCTATTGGCCTAACACAACCAGGAACCACAAAATGAAATATCCTAAAGCTGCTGCTGTAATGGGTACAAGGTAACCTCTAAGACAACAAGCTAGGTGGGATGTGAAGGGGGTCAATCTAGACAAGCAAACAAAAGATATGTGGTGCATTATTTATCAATGTTGCCATTACATAATTCTTGAACGAATCTTTTAAGGTTAACATCTTCACCTATAAATTGCTCACTTTATTTAGTTCAAGGTCAAAAACCTAGTTATGCTCCGTATTTGGTGTTTTAAACTAATATTTAGAAAAAAGCTCACAGCTTGGCCCATGGCAGGAGTGGAGCCAAGGACTTTGACCAGAAAAGCAGAAAGGACTCTCTTCAATCCCATTCCCTCTTAGCATGGTTTATCCAGACACAGTTCCTTTTCAAGCATATGCTTACACCTCCCCCAGGTTTCTGTGTTTCACTCCGGTGCCTCTCGTCCTGGATGTTGTAGGCAATCAGGCCTCTGAGACCAGATACATCCTTCCAGGCTTTGGAACACAGCCTTGTTTATAATGACACCTTCCTACATTGATCCCACTGCTGTTGCTTTAGGACTTGAGAATATTACCAAAAACAATACTCTGCCTAGTTTCTTTTTGGGAGACGATATGCTGTAGGAGCTCAGAGAGGCTTCATTATCAGGAGAGGAGCATCAGTGCTACACAATCAGGTCTTTAACCCCAAGCAGCCCAAAATAAACACAGAAAAAATTCTGCCATTTTCAGAATGTTTTTGTACTTCCATGGGAGTGTGTGTATGTGGAAGTTGGTATGCACACATATTCCTGAAGTATCTTTCCTGGAGCAAGACACAGAAGACGCCTGGTCTGGTTTGAGTTCTTTACCCTTTACCATTTCAGTCTTGCTTTTTATCATCTACATCCCTAAATCTTAAGTTTCATGTTTTTCAATGATGCAAGTGTTAAATACTAAGACTGCTTTGTAAATTTACCCAGTTAAATGTTTTATACCTTAATCACCAGGTAGATTTTCCTTGTCTAGTTATATATATATATATATATATATTTTTTTTAGCCTATGTAAAATCTGTTTTAGAATCATCTTAATATTTGTTTATGCAGAAGTAAGTCGTAAGCCTTCCCAAAGAAGTATGACATTGGACCGTGGAGATATTTTTTTTTTAGTTTCTTTCACTGGGAACAGACTTTAATCAAAATAGACGCATCACAATAAACAATATTTTTATTGAACTTCCTAAGTTATAGATCACTTTTTAAATTCTTTACCTAATTTAATTCTCTCAGCAAGACCATGGGATAAACAGTTTCATCCCCACATCCAGGATGAAAAGGCTCAGGCTAAGAAGCTTGATTTTTCTCAGAAAATGTGGTCCTTTGTGTTTGGCCATCCCAGGTTCCACATTCTTGGTCTCTGTGTCATATATGAGTCTAGGGAAGCTGTTAACACAATGTAGCCTCCAATGTATGCCACTACTTAGAACACTGAATAACTTCTTTTTTAAATTTCACATATCTTGCTTAGATATGCCAAGGTTTGCCCTTGAGGCCCGCTCAAATCTTGAAAATTGAGTCATTTTTAACAAACAGCAAGAATCATAACAGCAGCATCTAAGTTGCTCAGAGTTATAAAACCAGATGCTGAACTGTAATAACTTATCTTTAGCCTCAGCATTACTCAGAGACCTCATATTACAATGGAGCCAAACTCTCCTCTCAATGGCCTTGGGTGAATCTAGCCAGAGCTTTTCAACTCATACCTTTGGACACAAAGACAACCTAAGGAGATATTTTACCCATGCCCAAATAGAGGAAGGAAGAGACAGAAAGAGGAAGACAAAGGAAGGTGGGAGGGGGGAAGATGTGACTTTTAAAATATGAAATATACATATATTTCCTATGTATATATGGGCTTCTTGTTCAATAGGTCAACTTAGACTCTACTAAATTAGTTCAAAGTTTTCTGAGATCATCATTTTTATTATGGTACTGGTAAGAAACTTAAAATCTCGTCTCTTTCTACAATTGATTACTAACACAGTGTATACAACTTGTCATGCGTTTGGGAGATCTGCTCTTGATTAATGACTTGATAGCATCTCTGGATGTAAAGATGAGGGTCTTATTTTTTCATTCAATTTAGTCACAGCTTAAATAATTTTTGTTGTTAGCAATGCTTATGTTTCTAAAGCAAGATCCTATGCCTCTCTCATTGTGTGTGGAAAGATTAGACTCAAATTCAAAGAGGACATTTTGTTAGCCTTAATATAAGGAATTGGGAAACATCATATATGAACATTCACCTGGAGACAGAATATTCTGTAAGCATGGTCTTTTCCTTTCCATTTTATAATAAAAATCAAACTGAAGAAGTTCCTGGGCTTTTCCCATTAACAGTCAGCTTTCAAAGGTCTCTTAGTAAAATGTATTTCAGAAACAAATTCAGTGAAGTCAATTTTTGAACTTTCTTCCCACATTTGTGCTAACGAACAAGAAACAATCACAGCAATGAATTAATTACTCTAATAACATCTCTCATAATCACATTCTTTCAAGAACAAGGGTCTTTTTTCTTCTTGTATTGAAGAACAGCCAATCAAAATACAGATATAATTATTCTAAAAACTCCTTGCTCTCCCTTTTAATATAATTATTTTAAATATCTAGGGAGAAAAACTAAGGAGACACAATCAGAGGAGGAATTAATTACTTTATTAACTTTGCTTTTACTCAGTTTCGTTTATTCACAGTTCTGGAAGGGGCCCTCCAGAGGTCATTGTTCCATGTATCTGCCACCTGTCAGGGATGTTTCAAAACCATACAGACAGATGGATAGCTTCCTAATGTTTTTGCTCCATCATTTAGAGTTTATTTATTTTTTTCTTTTCTTTCTTTCATTATTCCTTTTCCTGTGCCTTCTGGTCTGTAATTGCCTGGAAGAATGACACACACACAAACACGCACACACACATTCAGGATTTCTCCAATTCCTTAAAGATAATACACTTTGTCTAAAACATCATTAAATCTATAACTTGTTTTTGGAAAAGTTATATAAATATCCATCTACATTTTGAAGAGGTGAGCTTAAGTACTACAAGATGGATAATGATAGGATTCTGGAAACATTCCAGAGAGTAGAAAAAGGGGGAAAAAAAGACATGTTGAGAATGCTGCCTCATTTCTACTACTGGCGGTAAATTACATTTTGAACAATGACACTTACTATTATATTTTTCTTTTTAGTTCGCTACATGTTTATGACATTGTAAACATTCCCTTTAAACATTTTAAAGAAATAAAAGTAAGTTGTTGTTCAAAATAAAGGTAATCATTTTTGTTTGTTTTGGTTTGTTATCTAGTGCAGTAAGTAACATTCTTTTGAAGAAAATTTTAGGATCAGTGAAAGAGGTTCTGTTTTTAGAAATATTTTGGGGACAGCTTCTCTTAACCTTGTGCCATAAAATAAGTGACCATTGCAAACTAGCTCTATATTCATTTTCTTATACTTTCTAGGAGTCCATATTTTTATGAATTAAAAACTGAGCAGATGTAAGTGGCAACCATTGGGTCAACATGTAGGGCCATGATTCTGATTTTGTGGTGTTTTGAGGCAGAGAACACATAATGATTACCTGTCCAGGAACACTATGTGGTCAGGAACTTCTGTGGAACTAAATTCAAAGGATTATATATTTTAGATGTCAATCTGGATACATATTCAAATATGTGTAGTGGGCCAGGCATGGTGGCTCATGCCTGTAATCCCAACACTTTGGGAGGCCAAGGCAGGCAGATCGCCTGAGATCAGGAGTTCAAGACCAGCCTGGCCAACATGGTGACCTGACGTCTCTACTAAGAAATACAAAAATTAGCCAGGTGTGGTGGTGGGCACCTGTAATTCCAGCTACTTGGGAACCTGAGGCAGGGAGAATTACTTGAACCCAGGAGGTGGAAATTGCAGTGAACAGAGGTGCAGCAACTGCACTCCAGCCTGGGCAACAGAGCAAGACTCCATCTCAAAAAAAAAAAAAAAAAAAAAAAGAAAGAAAAAATGTGTAATGATCCCAGGCATTGCCTTTATGTATCTTTTGCTCTTGTGTGTGGTTATCCTGGTGGATTAGTTATGAATACTAAAGTATCTTCAGAACTGCTTTTATTATGTTTGTTTCTCCATCTGAGCTCTTCAAGAAGGATGTTCACATATTTGTACAGGTAACTAAACTAAAGTTGTGTTCTGTCTATTGTTTAAGGGGATATGATATCAAACCTGCCCCTAGGATACTGAAAACAGATATGTCAGCTTCTTCTCTGAAGAGACAAAACACCACATAGTAGCTTAAAACAATAACCATTTTCTTTAGTTCAGCATTGAGGGTTGGCTGAGTTATCCTTCTCATACATTTGTGGTCATTTGGTAGGTTGACTTGTGGCTGGATGTTCTATTAAAACAGCCTTATTTGCAAGTGTAATGGTTAGAATTCTGGTTTATTTATGTGGGCCTTAGCATGGATTGCTTCTCTTTCTTCCACAAGGTCTCCAATCTTCAAGCAGCCTAGCTCAAGCTTTTCTACTTCATATAGTTGGGTTGATATCCCCCACCCAAATTCTTGTCCACCCAGAAACTCAGTATACTGCAAATACAATTAGTTAAAATAAGGTCATACTGCATTAGGACGGGCCCTAACATCAATGACCAATATCCTTAAAACAAAAGGAGAGGACAGACAGAGACAAATGGAAAGAAGAAGAGAATGAGAAGGTGGAGGTGGAGATTGGAGTGATGAAGCTACAAGGCAAAGAAAACCAAGAATTGCTGGGAGCCACCAGAAGCTAGGACAAAGCACAGAACTGATTTCCCTTCATAACACCTAAGAAGGAACTCACTCTGCTGATACGGTGATTTTAGATGTTCAGCCCCCAGGAGTGTGAGAGAATAGAAAAGTGTGGGTTGTTTTCATCAACTCTGTCCATAGCATTTAGTTATGGCAGCCCCAGGAAGCTAATACATGGTGTTTTCAAGGCTTCAAAGAAAAGAAAATGAGAGCAAGTCCAAGGTAAAAGCACTCATCAAGTTTTTGTTTGAGGCATGTTTCCTGATGCTCCATAGCCCAAAGCAAGTCACATGGTCAACCAGGTCAAAGAATGAACAATAGTCTTCACCCCTTAATAGGAAGAGCTGTAAGCCGTATTGAAAGGGGCACAGACACATAGAAGGACTCTTTTTGTTGCCTTCCACCTCTGCACCTGTAAGATGTAGCTACTATCCTATCATCCATGGGTAGCATATCCTAATATAAGGTTTAGGTATATATAAGGTTCTGTGGTGTATGTTCTTTAAAAAATGTCATAAAATGCATTATTAAATCAACCGATTAAAAAAAATCTGGCTGAATTGAGTTTTGAGGCTCTTGAATTCACAGACCAGAAATACAGTTTGGTGCCAGGTAATGAACTGACATTTAGATTCCAAGTGGACCCTTTGTTGTGTGAACAATTACCCCCAGAAATTTTCATAATTACTCTTTTAATGTAGACATCTCTTAGAAGGTAGATTAAACCAAGAGAAGTTTCCTGACGTCGTATTTTTTCTGGTATTTTGTTTGATATTTTACTTTCTAAATAACGATCAGTTTCATGGAAAGGCGTAATTAGTAAATGACAGGGCATCTTTGTTACTACCAATTTCTTTTGGTGCACTGGGTGATTAAGAAAAAGTTAATTCTGTAGAATTTCTTATATATGCTTGTTCAAGTGGTCTACTCCTCACTGAAGCTTAAACATCAAAGGACTTTGTTCTTTGGAAAACCCTATAAAAGACATGAATAGACAATCTACAAAATGAGAATATAAATCATTATATAGACAAACATACTGTATCAATGTAAATTTATGAATGTGTCAATTGTACTGATGGTATGTAAGAAAACATTCCTATTCTTAGGAAATACTCATTTTAATATTAAGGGCAAAGGGTCATTATATATACAATGTATATTTTGTTCAACTATTTCAAATGTTTCAGAAAAATAATGAAGTAAACACATATACAGGATATGGGGTAAAATATTAAGCATAGGTAAATATGAGCAAAAGGAAGGCAGGTGTTCTTTATACTATTTTTATTTTTGCAGAATGTATAACTAAGATTATTTCAAAATGTAAAAATTATCATTAAATATATTTTGCTTTTTTAACAAAATCAAATGACAACCAAGTTTTGTCCATTTTAATTTCTTCAGTTTTCCTCTCTGACATTACACAGTTGCTGTTTTGTTCCTGGGAAGGAGATGATGTTGCCTTCTGTGGAAAGATTTTTATCAGGTCAGCTCCATTTAGGAAAGGCCAAGTTCTTACGGGTGTTTTACTTGTGTGGAGGGTCTAAGCAAGCAGACAATCTGTCTGTCAAGCTCACCAGATGGCCTAGCTATTAAGTTGATCTACTACACAGTGCCTACACTCTCTCAAAGGCAGGCTAATGGGTGAGGAAAGCAGGTAAGTGAAATGCCAAGGAAAATGGCAGTCAAGGCTGCGAATCATATTCTAGTCTGCTTTGTAAATAGGGAGATAGATAGAAAGTAGAAGCGTTATGTTCAGTGGCCCTCACTTGAACATGAAAAATAACTTCTTCTTTATTAATAAATGACATTAGATATATTCATACATCCCTTTTATCACAGCTAACACAGTAATGCAGTCACAAACTCAATGATGAATAAGAAAAACTGTCAATGTCTTAAGTACCTTTTATTCAGTAACCAGTTTGTCAACAAGGCTCAACATGGTGGGGTTTAAAAATGCAATGGCTTTTTTTTTCCAATCACTGCTTTGTAGAATATATGTTGCTGTCCATTAATAAATCATGTGATTTTCACAGCTTTCCATTTACTCACAGTTATCAAAATTCGGACCATGTTAAAGCTTAAAAATCTAACTTGTTCACTAGCAATTATTAAAATTTGGTAAACTTGAAAGCTTCAGATCAAACTCAATTCAAAACTCAATTCCTCAGCATACGCTACATTGCTTCCCCATCCCCCATGCCCGCTTCCACTGACACTGCCACCAATGCAAACCTGAGATGAGAGGCTTACTGTGGAGTGACAGAGGCTTGGAAATCTATCCACCTTTTGCAATCCAGCTCTTTTGCACCTGGGCAGAGGGGAGGTATAAGTGAAGTTTCTCCTTACTTTACTAGGTAAGCTTTTAATGCTTTTGTAGGCCACCTCTGTTGTTTTTGCAACACTGACTGACCTTTGTTGTCCTCTAAATGGCAGACCTGTAAGGCCTGCTTCTCTCATGGAATGTGTGCTTAAGTTACTATATTATGTGATTTCCCCACTCCATCTTTCCCTGATCCTAGGTTTTGGAGACCTAAATGGGGCCAGGTGCCTCACGCTTTGCTACCACTTGACCCATGGCAGACTCTCATATTCTTCCCAAACTGCCCACTGCTTGTGTCAGTTTACTCTAATTCTCTTCTTATCTCCTCCAATAGACCCAGCAGTAGATTTATGTGTCTCTTGCCCAAGCAAGTGTCCAACTAAGCAGTGGAGAGCTAACCCTCTCCCCATCTTGAAACAACCTCTAACTACTTTGAGTCTCCTTTCATTTTATTTCAGAAGAGAGAAAAACTTATTCTTTCCATCAATAAACCTTGAAAGATTTAAAATTCAAACCAAATATAACATGGTCATTTTCACTGGATTTCAGATACAATGTATCTTTTTTTCTTCTGCACTCAGTCCAAAGGGTCCTGAAAATTCCTCATGGGAATCCTAGAATTCTGCATTATGAGGCTATATAAAAAGGCACCTCACCACCCACTCCCATTCCCGCCAGGGTGATGTCAAAGTAGGGATGAGTGGGGAGCTAAAACGCTCATTCTTGGTGAGCAATAGTAAGCATGCTCCTGACTCTCCCACCCTCTTCATTTTTCCTCCCACAGCACTGCCATGTCAGAGGAGATGTCTGTCCCCTCTGGGTGGTGACAAGTATTGAATTTTCCTTTCCTTTCCCCAATGGGTTAATGCCAAAGGAGTTCTAGTGGAGAGTTAGGACTTTCTCAGCCGTTATGTGGTAACTGGGATATCCACCCCCTGGTGTCACCTCCTGCTATCATTTGGTGACCCAGACCTTCCAACCCTAATAGGTGGATGAGAGGGGATATCTGCTTGTTCTTAATCCAAGAGGAAAGAATGAAATCTTCCACCATTTAGTATGATAACAGCTATAATTATTTTGTAGATATTCTTTACCAAGTTGTGGAAAATTTTTCTGTATTCCTAGATTACTGAGAGTTTTTATCCTGGTATTGGATTGTGTGAAATGCTTTTTCGCGATAATACAATTTTTATTCTTCAGCCTGTTAATGGTGGATTACATTGATTTTTAAATGTTGAACTAGACTAGCATACCTAGACTAAATCTACTGGGCATAATTTATAATTCTTTTTAACATACTGTTGGATTTAAATTACTCAGGTTTTGGTGAGGAATTTTGAATTTATCTTCATGAAAGACACTGGTCTATAGTTTCTTTCTTTCTTTCTTTCTTTCTTTCTTTCTTTCTTTTTTTTTTTTTTTTTTTAGCTGGAGTCTCGCTCTGTTGCCCAGGCTGGAATACAGTGGCACGATCTCGGCTCACTGCAAGCTCTGCCTCCAGGATTCAAGCCATTCTCCTGCCTCAGCCTCCCCCAAATAGCTAGGACTACAGGTGCCCGCCACTACGCCTGGCTAATTTTTTGTGTTTTTAGTAGAGACGGGATTTCACCGTGTTAGCCAGATGGTCTCAATCTCCTGACCTCGTGATCTGCCTGCCTCGGCCTCCCAAAGTGCTGGGATTACAGGCGTGAGCCACCGCGCCCGGCCCTAGTTTCCTTTCTTCTAATGTCTCGGTATAGTTTTGGTACAAGGATGGTGCTGGCTTCAAAGAGTGAATTAGGATGTGTTCTCCCAATTACATTAAATGATCTAATATACTACTCAGAAGAAGACTGGAAGAATGGATTTAAAAACATGATAAACATGCTCTAACAAAATGACTAAAAGGAACTCACTTAAAATAAAACAATATAGATAACTTTAAAGTAAAAGTATGTACAAAGGTGCACCATTTAATCATTAAGCCAGAGAAAGCAAGAGTGACCATCATACTCTCAGATAAAGTAAAATCAATGCAAACAATATTAATAAAGGCAGAGCAAGCATTACATAAGAAACATCAATCCCCAAATAGGTCACAGAAATCCTAAATGAATATATACCAAAAAAGGGCCACAATTATTTGCATAAAAATGATAGAATTAAGAAAACAAAAAGGCAAATAAACAATCATAGGAGACTTCAACATCCATGTCTCAACAATTACCAGAAAAACTAGACATGAGTTTAGCAAGAATGTAGAAGAACTCAACATCATCATTAATCAATAAGATCTGATTTACATATATAGAACATTTCATTTGAAATCAGCATAGTACACTTTTCATTAGTGTGCACAGTGTACATGTAGCATGACACACCATCTGTTGGACTGTTAAAAAAAAACCTCTCAACATATTTAAAAGAATTAAAATTTCTGAGAACAATGGAATCTGGAACTCAGTAACAGAAGTATATGAGGGAAATCTCCAAATGCTTGGAAAGCAAATGACACACTTAATAATAACATAATTAAGTAATTCATGAATCAAAGAGAAAGTTTCAGGGAAAATCGCATAGTACATTGAAGTGAATAAAACTACAAACTTATGAAAATATGTGGACCACAGCTCACAAGAAAATTTATAGCACTAAATGCTCACATGAGAAGAGAATCAATATCTCAAATCAATAATTTAAGCTCCCACCTCAGTAAACTAAAAGAGGAGCAAAATAAAACCAAAGAATGCTGAAATAAGTAAATTAAAAAGGTGAGATCAGAAATCAGTGAAACAAAAAACTGATTCTATTTAAAAGACCAAAAAAAAATTGAAACAGACCGAAAAAAAGAAAGAGACACGAATTACTAATATCAGGAATGATCTGGAAGATACCATTACGGATACTGCAGTCATGATAAGGGTTATAAGGCACTATTACAACTAATTCCATACACACAAGTTTGACAACTTAGATAAATTGGACCTAATCCTCAAAAGCACATACTACCACCACTTATGTAAAATAGGTAAGTTGAATAGCCCTAAAATATTAAGATAATTGAATTTGCAATGTAAACTCTCATAAAAAAGAAATCTCTAAGTCTAGATTGTTTCACTGGAGACTCCTATCAAGTATTTAAAGAATTAATATCAGCACTACACAATCTCTTCCAGGAAACAGAAGAGAAGGGAAGACTTCCTAAATCATTTTATGATTTATTATTAATTTATTGTACTGACACCAAAACCAGGCAGAGAAAATACAAACAAAACAACAAAATACAATCCTTCTTACAAACACAAAAATTCTTAAGAAAATATTAGGAAATATATTTTAGCAATATATACAGAAGAATTATACACCATTACGAAGTGAGACTTAATACATGTTTACGAATAGCAGGAACAGACAGGAGCTTCCTTAACTTGATAAAGAACATGCACAGATTACCTATAGCTAATATTCTAAGAGTGAAAGACTGAATATTTCCCTCCAAAGATTGGAAACAAAGAAAGAATGTCCACTTTAATCACTGCTGTTTGACATCATTCTGGAAGTCCTAGATGCAGCAATAAAACAAGTAAAGGAAAAAAAGGAATATAGATCAGAAAGGAAAAAATAAAACATTTATATTTGCAGATGACATGAAAGTCTTCATAGAAAATCTCAAAGAATCTCAAAAAACCCGTCTAAAACTAACAATTGAACTCAGCAAGGTTGCACTACACAAGAACAATGTTCAAAATCAATTGTATTTCTATATGCTTGCAATGAATGCATGGAAACTGAAATAACCATTTATAATAGCTCAAATAATGAAATACTTAGGTGTAAATGTACACAAATACATAAAGGACTTGGATTTTGAAAATTAGCACGATATTATTAGACATACATTGTATTTAGTTGTCCATATGTCTGTCTGTCCTTCACCGATTACAGTTCTTTAGCAGAAGCCATTTAAACATCTTTGTATGGCAGTATTCAGCAGTCTTATTGCTTAAATGTTACAAATGTTTTGCAAAGAGATAAAGAAGTTGAAATAAATAGTGACAGGCATGTATTTAGAAGTTTGGAATGTAGAATTTAGTTTGGTACTTAAACACTTTCTAATCACGAAGGAAACCGATTTTGACAGTAGACGCTAACACTGTCCTCCGACTCCCATGTCATCGCGAAGGCTGGAATTCATTGTGATTGGAATCTCCAGATTGCCTTATAGATTTCTCTATGACCCTTCTACATTCTCTGCTCAACAGTCTTGAACTTTAGCTCTGTAAAAAAGGAGTGGTGTTGGGGGACTAATGTAAGAAGATAAGAAAAAAAAAAGTTTGGATATGTAGGAAGCTTGTGGGAGGGAAGGTAGTTGTTCAGATACAGAGCTGTGTCTCCTGACTCACTATTTGCCTTTTTACGAAAGGAGCTACCTCCTCATCCTAAGAACAAAGAGCAGTTGGCTAATTAGTGTCCTTAAATTCCCTCAAGGAAAGTTATTTCGATAGCTGTGACCTTTGTTTCAGTTGAAAATTTTGATCTCTCTTTCTCCTGTGACTTCAATTTTTGCTTTTGGTTATGATAACTTATATAATTTCACATTTTTAATTATACAGTTCTTAAAGGCAAAAATGTGGCATTATACACCTCTATAGCCTTCACAGCACAACACAGCTACAGGCTTTGCTCATAGTAGGGGTCCAAAAATATTGGAGAAAAGAAATAAAAAGTGTTTGTTTATTGCCTAGCAAAGCACTGTGTTACATTCTGGGATCACACCAGTGAATAAAGCTGGCATTTAAGTGTTAGAAGGCACACATCAAAACAATAATCACATATGCTAATGTAAACTCATAAAGTATTATAAATGGCATTAAGGGAGTAAATGTTAACTATACTATGGCTAGAGGTGGAATGAGGATTATGGCCAGATTTAGAAAAGGCATCTATGAAATGATATTTAAGTTCTCTGGTCTGAGAACTTGGCCAGGTATAAGCCAAAGAAAAGAGCATTCTAGCAAGAATGAACGACTTTAGTGAAAAGTAGACAGGAGCTTGAGGAACTGAAATAAATTAACAGAACTGAATTGGGAGTTTAATTTCTCCCTCTCACCTTAATCCTCCATTTTTCCTCTGTAAGAAATGAGAAGGTGCTCATCCCCCAAGGAAATTAAGCAGTTCATCAGGAAGCAGCACTAGTGCAAAACATTAACATGTATCCCCTTGATTATCTAAAGAAATATTTCTCTCTGTTAAAAAAGAAGTCTTCTTATTCCACAAAATTGGGGAAACTTAAATAAATATTGAAGTGACTTTGATGTAAAAACGGTTGAAATGTCTTTTTTATTCTAATTGTATTTTTGTCTTCAGAATATAATCACTGACCATTACTGCCCTTAGCTGCAGCCTACACATTCTTTCATATTTTGTGAAGTTCATTTTTCTCATTTGGCAATTTTAAATCAAGTAAAGTCTAACATTTTTTAGTTTTCTGAAGTAGAAATATAGTTAACAAACTACTCTTATCAAATTGTAGAAGACTAAGATATATATGCAAAGAAATTTATTGTAACTGAATTGTATGTGATTTAAAATTAGTTATCAATGGATTTAAAATAAATTGATTTTTTCACATCCTTGATATTGTCAACATCTATTCTTTTCTTAAGCGACATTTTAAAAGGCTTTATCATTAAGAAAGAAATAACTAGTGAGACCCTAATCAACCTAAACACATACATAATAGCCATCCCTGCTATTATTATCAGCCATCGATGTTCCAGATAATTTGAAAGCATAAAGAAGACACAGTTTTCTCACAGTAGGAGTCAAGCCAAGTAGAATAAATACTAGGTGAAAATTCTACAGAATTTTATGAGAGGTAATTTGTACATTCTTTCATTTCTTTTTGGTTTCTTTTTCAACTTGGGAAATTATCTAGACTAGCCTTTTGTATCTACTTTTAAAATAATTGTCAAATAAGGCCTCCGGCTTAGTATCCTTATAGAAACAGCAGCTTCTATTAACCATCTGTTGTTCCTTTAATTACGGTTTCTGTAATGATTGTGAAAGAATAGAGATGAAGATTTGATAAATTGGGGAGCACTAAACCAGAAGCATTCGTGTATATTAGTCTGAAAAAAGCACTTCTATTAGACAACTTTCTATTCCATATTCAAAAATTCATCAGAAAGTGATATAAAAGAAAAATTGATCTGCCTTTGACACTGGGTCTTAATGTATGATTGTGTTCAATATTTCTTAGGTTTGGAATATGTTGAAGGAAACTCACACAAGCAGAATATGGTAAGTAGATGAGAGTTTTATAAATAATAACTATTTGGGCCTCATAGTTAATTTCTACCATACTCCATGAGAAAGATATGCCGATGAATTTTCCTTCCTTGCTACAGTCAGCAGAAATTGAATTAGAGATAAGCCAGATCAATGTTTCTTTCCAGAAAATCCCTGGTGCCACCATAAACCTTCCATAGTTTATGTTTTCCTGGAAGTTTTAGAAAAGTACAACTGAACCCACACTTTAAAGATACCCCATTTCACGTGGCAAAAATATAAAAATTACTACCATTGTAATCAGGCCTCCTGAACACTCTCAGACTGTGAATAAATCAGTCATGCATTTTGAGTTTCATTTCACATTTTCTTCTTCAAAAATAAGTGTTTAGGCAATATATTATGGTGAAAAGATAATTGGATAATTCTGTATCCTGCTTGAAAAATTTAATGACTGTGAGATGCTGGGGAAGTTATTCTTGCTCTTTTAGTCTAGGTTTTCTCAACAATTAAAAACCATCAGTCGAGGCTTCAAAATAATCTGTGATTTTTCTTTTCATTTTTTCAAAATTTTATGTTTGTCTTTGGTAGCTGAAGTTACATTATGATGGATCTTTTTGTGATTTTCTTCCTGTTGCATTTTATTTTGAATCAAATGGCTTCATACAATCTTGCCTTTATTGTTTTCATATGTTTATTATTATTATTATACTTTAAGTTCTAGGGTTCATGTGCATAACGTGCAGGTTTGTTACATATGTATACTTGTGCCATGTTGGTGTGCTGCACCCATCAACTCGTCAATGTTTTCATATGTTTTAAAAAATTCTGTATCTTTGCTTTTAAAATATACCTTTGATCACATATATTTCTTTTTTTTCTGCTAGAAATCCATTTGGAGGTACCATTGGCTATGTCTCTGTCATCACTGTTTTTAATTTATATTTTCTTCGTTCCCCTTCATGCCATTATATGTACTATTTTTTTCTTTCAATACATAATAGCTTTATTGAAACATAATTTATATATCATAATACTCACCAATTTAAGGTGCATAAATCAATGGTTTTTAGTATATTCACAGTTTTTCAACCAGTCAATTTTTGAATATTTTCATTGCCCCATAAAGAAACCTCATAACCATTAGTCACACCTCATTTCCCATAAATTGGCCCTCAGCCATAGATAATTACTAACCTACTATCTGTCTCTATAGATTTTCATATTTTGACATGTAATAAAAATGGAATCATATAATACAAGACCCTTTGTGATTACTGTTTTCAGTTAGCATGTTTTCAAGATCTATTCATACTGTATCATGTCAGTACTTCATTACTTTTTATTGCCAAATAATACTTATTATATGGGTAGAATAAATTTATTTATCCATTCATTAGCTGATGGGATTTTGGATTGTTTCCACTTTTTTGACTCTCATAAATAACTCATTTATGTGAATATTTGTTATGGACTGAATTGTGTCCTTCCCATGCTCATATGTTGAAGCCCTAACTCATGTTCCTTAGAATGTTTTTCTATTTGTAGATAGGACTATTAAAGAGGCAAGTTAAAATGGAGTGCTCAGGGTGGGTACTAATCAAATATGGCTGGTATCCTTATAAGAGGAGGTTAGGACACCGACCACATAGAAAGATTAATAATACCATGTGAAGACACCAGAAAAAGAACACTATCTACAAGCCAAGGAGAGAGATTTCAGAACAAACAACCTGTCTGACACCTTGATTTCCGGCTCCCAGCCTCCTGAAGTGTGAGAAAATAAATTTCTATTGTTTAGGCTACTTAGTCTGTGGTATTTGTTACAGCAGCTGTAGACAAATACATTATTCACAAACAAGTTTTTGTGTAGAGGTATGTTTCATTTCTCTTAAGTATATACACAGGAGTGAAATTGTTGGTCATACGCTAACAGTGTGCTTAAACTTTTGAGCAATGGTCAGACTGTTTTCTGACATGTCTGCACAGTTTAAATTGCCATTGTAGTAGAAGAGGATTTCAAGTCCTCCACATCCTTTTTTTCCCCTTCTCTCTTCTTTTTTTGGTATAAACATCTTAGCAAATATGAAGTGTCATATTGAAGAAAACCACATAACTCAAGATTATGAAGACCTCTATGTTTTCTTCTACAATTTTTATATTTTCAGCACTTACTTTTAAGTGTGTGATTTGGGGTTATTTTTTATGTACAATGTGAGGAAAGAGTATATATTCCTGGTTTTGCATATGGATATCTAGCTCTTTCACCACAGTTTGTTGAGAAGACTATTCTTTCTCTCACTGAACTGTCTCTGCCTTGTTGAAAATTAATAGTTACTTGAAAATTTATTTCTGGTCTCTATTCCATTACTCTTTATGTCTGTCCTTCTGCTAATATCAAACAGTCTTTATTACTGTAGCTTTGTAGTACATTTTGAAATAAGGAGTGTGATCCAAATGTTGTCTTTTTTAAAAAGTATGTTTTAGTGATTCTAGGTCCCTTGCAGTTCCATATAGTATTAGTTCATTTTCACACTGCTATGAAGAATACCTGAGACTGGGTAATTTGTAAAGGGAAGAGTTTTAATTAACTCACCATTCTGCATGGCTGGGGAAGCCTCAGGAAACTGACAATCATGTTGGAAGATGAAGGGGAAGCAAGGCACATCTTATATGGCAGTAGGAGAAAGAGAGAGGGGGGAAGTGCCAGACACTTAACAATCAGATCTTATGAGAACTCACCATCACAAGAACAGCATGGGGAAAACTGCCCCATCATCAAATCACCTCCCACCAGCTCCCTCCCTCAACACCTGGAGATTACAATTCCAGATGAGATTTGAGTGGGGACACAGAGACAAACGATATCAATATGAATTTTAGGATCAATTTGCAATGTGCACAAAAAAAAAGCTTAGATTTTGATAGAATTTTGTTGAATCTATAAACTTGGGAAGTATCACCATCCTGACAATACTAAATCTTCTGATCTATAAAAATGGTATGCCTTTTCACTTATTTAGGTCTTCTTTAATTTCCTTAACAATGCTTTATAGTTTGCAGAATATAAGTTTTGTATGTCTTTTGTTAAATTAATTCCTAAGTGTGTTGACCATGTAGATTTTTCACAGATGCTTGCTTGTCAAGCGTTTTATAAATGAGGATTTAATTTTATAAAATTCATTTTCTGAATGTATTGGGAAGTTTTTGTATTTTATTCTACTGACATAGCGTATCAGCTGATACAAATTAATTGATTAATAAATTAATTGATTTTAGGGTATTTAAAGATTGCACACCTGGGATAAATCCCAGTTGGTCATGGTATATAATCCTTTGTATGGGTTTGGTTTTCGTTTTTTTTTTTTTTTTTTTTTTTTTTTTTTCTTTTTTCTTTTTTCAGAGCTAGCTGAGGTTTTATTTTGGATCAAAAACAACAACAACAACAACAACAACAAAAAACAACAAAAGCAATTGAATTGTTTTGCAGCTGGAGGCATGGGCAAGGGTGGGGGCTGAGAGCTAGGGCTGAGCCTTAGGTGGGTCTCCTGTTCCCTGTACTCCCCTGCACAGTGGCCTCCCTCCTGGGCTCTGGGGAAGCCTCAGGAGGGGCAGGCTGGGAGTGGCTGCTGCAGCTGTTCACTTGGGCAAAATGTTGGGGGACTTGGACACCAGCTTCCCATCGCAGCTCTCGATCTTCTTCACAACCACGGCCCTGCTGGAGCTGGTGTGACTGAAGGAGCTGAAGCCCACACCAGAGCCAAAGCTGCAGCCCACACCATAACTGAGGCTGGGTCTTATGAAGCCCCCATAGGACAAGCTCAGGTCACCTACATAGCCTCTGATGGTCTTAGTATGGTTACTCATGTTCTGCATCCCAGACTCCAGCCATCTCTCCTTGCCCTCCAGCAGCTTCCTGTAGGTAGTGATCTCGCTGTCCAGGGCCAGCTTGACATTCATCATCTCCTGGTACTCATGCAGCTGCTGTTCCATGTCCTGCGTGGCCCGCTGTAGGGCTGCCTCCAGCTCCCACAGCTTGGTGTTGACATACTTAACTGCCAGCTCTCCACGCTGCTTGGCATCTGCGATGGCAGCCTCCAGGGAAACCTTCTGGCCTTTGAGGTCCTCAGTCTCAGCCTGGAGCTGGCTGATGTTCTGGTTCATCTTGGAGATCCCAGTCTTTGTATGCGACAGGTCATCATGGTGCTTCCCAGCCAGCGACGGCAGCTCCTCATACCTGATCTGGTGCATACTCTGAGCCTCCGCCTGTCTGCGGTTGGCGATTTCCTTGTACTGTGCCTTAACCTCAGTGATGATACTGTCCATCGTGTCCAGGGAGCAGCAGTTGTCCATGGACAGCACCACATACGTGTCTGAGATCTGGGACTGCAGCTCCCAGATCTCCTCTTCATACAGCTGCCTGAGAAAGTTGATCTCCTCAGTCAGCCCTTCCATGTGAGACTCCAGCTCTACCTTGTTCATGTAAGCTTTATCCGCATCCTTCTTAATGAGGACAAATTCATTCTCCATCTTGTATGCTTATTGATCTCATCCTCATACTTGTTCTTGAAGTCCTCCACCAGCCCCTGCATGTTGCCAAACTTGGCCTCCAGCTTCAGCTTCTCCCAGCCCAGAGTCTCCAGCTGTGGCCTAAGGTTGTTGATGTAGCTCTCCAACATGTTGTCCATGTTGCTCCCAGCCATCTTCTGCTGCTGCAGAAGGCTCCACTTGGTCTCCAGCATCTTGTTCTTCTGCTGTAGGAATCGTACCTTGTCAACGTAGGAGGCAAACTTGTTGAGGGTCTTGATCTGCTCCTTCTCCTGGGTGCGCACGACCTGGATGTTGGGGTCCACCTCCAGGTTAAGGGGACTCAGCTGGCTCTGGTTGAGCATGATGGTGGTGATGCCTCCCAGGCCCCTGGCCCCAGCATAGCTTCTGCCCAGGCCACCCCAGAAGCTTCTGCTGCCCACTGGGGAGAAGCTCGAGGAGCTGATGTGGGCACCGGGCCCACTCGTGTAGGAGTGGCTGTTGAAGGCTGGAGGGCCAGAGGTGGACACCTTGTAGGACTTCTGGGTCACCTTGATGGACATGGTGGAGGCAGGAGTGGAGGCAGGTGGGCTGAACCAGGCGGAAATTCCAGAAGGAGCATAGAAGCTGCTTCTTGGTCTGGGTTTGATTTTCTAGTAATTTGTTGAGGACTTTTTTCTCTTTATTTATTAAAATTTTGGTCTCCAGTTTTCTCTCTTATAATTTGTCTTGTTTGATATTAAGATAATAATTTTCTCATCAAACGAGTTAGATGAGAAAATTCTGTTTCTCATCAGGGTATTCTGTTTTTTGGAAGAATAAGTGAAGTATCATTATTAACTCTTCTTTAAATGTTTGGAAGAATTCACCAGTAAAACTATCTTGGTTTGTAATCTTTGTGAAAAGTTTTTAAAACTACTTTTCCATCTCTTTCCTTGTATAGGTCTATTAATATTTTTATTACATCTTGAATCCAGTTTTGATCACTTGTATCTCTCTCAAAATTTGTTATTTCAAGCTGATTTTTCTAATTTTATGGTATAGTTTTTCATGGCATTTTCTTATAATTATTTTTATCTCTGCAAGCTCAGTATTAATGTTCCTTCTTTTTCAGACTTTTGTAATTTGAGTTATTCTTTTTCTTGGACAGTCTAGCTAAATAGCTAAAGGTTGGTCCATTTTCTTTTCTATTTTCAAAGAATCAACTTTCAATTTCGATGATTTATTTACTGTTTATAAAAGTTAAACAGGTAAAAAATGAATAAAAATAATTCTCTATTTCATTAATTTTTGCTGAGATCTTTATTATTTGCTTTTTCTGCTTGCTTTAGGTTTAGTTTGCTCTTTTTTCCCCAATAGCTTATGGTGGAAAGTTAGATTATTGATTGAAGTTTTGTCTTCTTTTTAAACACAAGCATTTAGAGCTTTTCTTTTCCCTCTTAGGACTGCCTTAGCTGTACCTCCTGTGTGTATGCGTATACATGTGTTTCAATGTAGATTTGAATTACTTCCTGAGATTACTTGATGTCATCCAGAAGTACTTCCTTTAACATTTTTTAAAAGATGAGTCAGTTAGTAGTGAATTCTATCAGTTTTGTTTACCTGGGAATAGCTTCATTTTATCTTTATATTTTTCAACTTTTTGTTATTATCTTATATCAGTATGGTATATTTGTCACAATTAAGTAATCAATAATAATATAGTATTATTAACTGAAGTCCATAGTTTATTCAGATTTCCTTTGTTTTAACCTAACATTCTTTTTCTGTCCCAGTGTCGCACCTAAGCTATCATATTACATAATTTTTGTGTTTCCTTACATTTTCCCCTAGCAATGACAGTATCTTAGAACTTCCTTGTTTTTAATGACCTTGATGGTTTTCAGGTATACTGATTAGGTTGGCCATATCATGCCACTATTGGAGTTTTTCTGATGCTTTACTCATGAGTAGACTGGAATAATGCATTTTTTTCTTCATTTTTGCAAGGTAGTTTTATTGGATATAACATTTTTGATTGACAGTTGCTTTTCTTTTCTTTCAGTAGTTTGAATATGGTTTCTTATGAGAAATCAGCTGTTATTCTCATTGGGATTCCTTTTATGAGTAGTCGCTTACTTTTACTGCTTTCAAGATTTTCCCTTTGTGTCACTGATGCCATGATGGCTCTGATACAGATCCCTTTGTTGCTAACCTACTTGGCATTTCTCTCACTTCTTTTATTGGTTGGTTGTTTTTATCGTCTAGTTTGGGAAGCTCTCAGCCATTATTTCTCGAATATTTTTTCAGCTTTTTTGTCTCTCTCCTCTCCTGCTACTCTTATTCTTGGTAAACTGCATGGAATCCCGAATTTCTCTGAGCGCTGTTAATTTATTTTTAGTTTTATTTTAGTTATGTATTTCTAATTGTATAATGCCTAAAGATCTCTCTTTAAATCCACTGATTCCTTTTTCTGCCATTTCAAATCTACTTTAGCTCCTCTAGCAAATTTTAAAATTTTACTTGTATCAATTTTTAACTCTAAAATTTATTTATTTTTAAACAACTTCAGTTATTTCACTAACATTTCCTATTCAATGAAACACTGTAATCATGGCTTCCCTTAATTCTTAAGCATAGTTTTCTTTAGTTCTTTGAATATATTTATGATAGATAGCTGCTTTGAAGTTTCCTCTGTTGAATTGTACACCTGGGCCTCTTCACAGTCAGTTTTTGTTTTCTACTTGTCAGGCCTCTGAGCCCAAGCCAAGCCATGGCATTCCCTGTGACTTGCACATATATGCCCAGATGGCCTAAAGTAACTGAAGAATCACAAAAGAAGCAAAAATACCCTCCCCTGCCTTAACTGATAACATTCCATCACAAAAGAAGTGAAAATGGCCGGTCCTTGCCTTAAATGATGACATTACCTTGTGAAATTCCTTTTCCTGGCTCATCTTGGCTCAAAAAGCTCCCCCACTGAGCAACTTGTGACCCCCACTCCTGCCAGAGACCCCCCCTTTGACTGTAATTTCCTTTACCTACCCAAATCCTATAAAACAGCCCCACCCTTATCTCCCTTCCCTGACTCAGCCCCCCTGCACCCAGGTGATTCAAAAGCTTTATTGCTCACACAAAACCTGTTTGATGGTCTCTTCACACGGACATGCATGACACTACTTTTTTTTTTCCATGCATAGGTCAAATACCCCTGTTTCTTTGTACACCTTACTTTGTTGTTGTTAAAAATTGGGGGATTTTAGGGAATATATTATGGCACCTCTAGAGAGCGACCCCACTCCTCTGGAGCTTGATGTTATTACTGTTTGCTTATTTATTTGTTTAGTGACCTGGCTGGACTATTTTAGTGAAGGCTGTTTTCCCTGCAGTGTGAAGCTTCTAATATCACTCAAGTTTTGGGCTTGTACAAGGTTACCCTGGGATGACTATTGTTTTAACAGGACTGTCTTTAGCTATCTCTTTCTTTGATGTCTCTATTTAGCTGTCTGCCTCTGTTGGTATCACACACAGCTGTTAGACTCCAGAAATAGCCAGTAAATTGCTATATTTTTTTCAACGATGCACTGGAACATAAATTGCTCCACGATTATAGCCAATTAAATGCAGGTCCCTCTGTAAGGATAGTTTTTGGGGCCAGTCTTTGGGGTTTCTTCTAACACCCAGAGAGCTCATCTTAGCTGCCTTTCCCCCTGGTTTTCTCTGGTAAAATAACTGAGCTATAATTTAGCTTGTGGCTGATATGGAGTTACCAGCCTCCACTTAATTATTTAACACCAAAAATCACTGTTTTCAAGAGTACCCTTAGTCTTGAATTCCTCCATACTGTGTTCTAAATAACACCAGTTAGTTCATTTAGGGAGAACTTCAGAGCTGTCTGTTCTTATGACCTGCCTCATCCTGAAGAAAATCTCCATGCCATCACTCCTGACTTGTGAGTATGACTTTACTTAGCTTGTCCCTTTGGGCATGGAATTTCTCCCTCAAGTGGGCTAAAGAGAAGGTGACTGAGGACTTAATAATCTGACCTGCCACTTCTGAAATAGAGATGGCACCCTGTAAGTTGGGAGTAAGTATAGGAAGAGAGCCCCTAGTCTAAACTGACTCATCTGAAATTTAATCTCCACATTACAGAGATAGGCGATTAGAGTGAGAATGATCTTCTTGGCAATGTCCATTTGGAGCAAAGTGTCTGTCACACTGAGCTGGGGTTGGAGGGAGCAGCAGTTTTGCTCTTCTTACTTTTGTTCTTCAAACAGTTTTGCTCTTCAAACTTTTGTTGTTCTTAGTGAGATGTACTTGATTTTCTTGAATAAATATTCTTCACATGCTGTATGCCATTATGACAATTTCTGGGGACTTTAAATGGTTGCTTTAGAAATTATTTTCATCACTTACGATTGTTTCACTGAGTAATAGGTCTATAGAGCTCTTCACACTGACATCCCATAAGCAGATTCTCTTTTTTTCCCTATTTTTCTTTCATTTATATAATCTAAGCTTTAAATATCCACAATACTCTAAATGTGTAAATATCAATTGCTGTGTGGTTTATTTCTAGAATATCTCCAGCTCATTTTCAGACATTTAGGTAATTTTTAATAGTCCCGAATCTCTACACTTGAAAATTTTTGAGTTTGCTTCTAGTTTATTTAAACTTGGTCATTATAGACTGTTTTATAATCTCATATTTTTGTGGTAAAATATATATAACATAACATTTACCATTTTAACCATTTTAAGTATACATTCAGTGGTAGTAAGCATATGTACTTTGTTGTGCTCTAATAATTTTAGTATATGTTTCTTTCTATGTTATTTCTGGTTTTGCTCATGATACCTAATTTTGTGTGTTTGTGGAGTTTTTAAGGTGAATTCCTGATTTTCCTGCAAACGTTATTTGCAGGGAAACCCACACTAGAAATCCTGTAAAGGGCCTCTGTGTCCCTGCCTTCTACTCCATGAACCTACATCCTTAAGAAGAAAACAACCTCATGTATTCACTAGTCAATACAATCCTATCTTCTTTTCATCTTTTAGGAATTGTGTACAATTTCTGAAGCACAAAGAAGTCTATATTTTGTATTCCAGCAAATAGTAATAAACTTATTTATTTTAATAGCTTTTGGAAAATAATAGTAAAATTTAACATGTGTTTGGACAAATAATTTGAAATCAATATATGATGTATTGATAATATATATATGTATGACTTCGAAAATCAGAAAGTTAAGAGTGAATTATTCAATAAGTTGTGTTAAGACAATCATGTAAGAGCTTGAACAATTGGGAACAATTTTTAGATCAAGTTTAAGAGGCAGGCTTCTTTAATCATAAAACAAACAGGAAAAAAATGATATATGATATATTTGGCAATGTAAAATTGAATGTTTCAACATCAAAAATGTCATAAATAACTGCAAAACACACAGAATTGGGAAAATAAGTTTAGAATACTTGTTTTCATATTGGAAAATCTTAATAATGCAAATGATGCAGTGCAAGCTGTAAATATCACATTTGAGAATAATTATTACTTGCATAAAACATATTGAATACAATGATACTGTATATAGATGTCAACTAATAAATTACTTGAAATAATAATGCTAATGTAGCAAAGTCTAATAATATTAATGTTTAAAACATAAACTTTCCTGTATATGGCTTAGTTTAGACATATGATCAGATAAAGTTTATTTGACCTGATATCAAAAATATAAATTATCCAGAAAAAGTATTAAAAAGAAATATATAGGACACATACTAAAAGAAGTTTTAATTTATTTCAAAAGAAAAAGAAAATTGGGTAAATTAAAACATAGTTTTGGACAAAAATATTTTTAAAATGTCAGCTCTTCCTAAAATAAAATCATTTACAAACATGCATATATAATTAGGATACTCACATGAGAAGAGGGAATATTGAGGGAGGAGATTGAAAAATACTACTAAAGATTATCCAAAAGAATGTAAGATCCTATAAAATATGAGTAATGGGAGAAGTCTAGTTTTAGTTAATATCAAAAAGTTAACAGTATTAAACACAACTAAAGCAGATGAATGAACTGGACTAGAGAGTCAAATAATATATCCTGATCTATGGGGAACATAGAATATGCACTTTAAATCATTGTGGGAAAACATGTATCAAATTAATAATGAAAGAGCAAGGGATTAACTAGCTCTTTGAGGGATATACAGTTGGACATTTTTGCCAAAATCATACAGATGGCTCCAATTTTAAAATAAAGGAATGTAGAATAAGCAGAAATTATTGAATAATTAATTAACCTTTAATATCTCACAATCCTTATACCTTTGAGCATGTTGTGAAACTAGAACATATTCTAGTTTCTATATTCTAGAGTAATATATAGATACATTGAATATATAGACACATTGAGAAGAATATATAGATACATTGAGATTCACACGACAAAATGATCTTACTGGCAAAAAATAATACCACAAACAAAAGTCAGATACAAAAACACAAATTGGAAAAAAAATGAAAAACAGATAGCAAACAATGGATATCTTCACATGCAATAATCCTTTTAAATTTTAAATCATAAAATAAACCAACATTTACCAATATAAAATTGAATAAATTTTATGTTAGACATTCCACTGGGCAAGTATCAATAGAACTTAAACATGAGAAAAAATAGTCAACTTTATTCGAACCTCAAAAGTGATCAAAGTAATACCAGTTTAAAATATGCCGTTTTTCAACGACAAATATTTAAAATTATAATACCCAGTAGGGCAAAACTTTAAGGGAATGAATACTTTCATTTACACACGGTAATACATGACAAGGATGTAAATTGGAACAACCTCTGTAAATGGCAATTTTTCATTGCATATTAACAAAATTAAAAAGTGAACTCAATTTGACCTACCAATTTCACTTTAATTCTTGCAAATGTAATAGGCATCATAGTTCTTCATTGATCAACATTTATTGAGTATGTTCTATATGCTAGTCATAGTGATGAGCATATTACAAACATCATCTTGTCTAACACCTGAGAAACTACTATGAAATAGGAAACTCTTGCTATCTTGAGTTTCACCTGAGAACACTGAGTGAAACAAATACATCTCTTAAATAGTCTAAAGCTATGTAGATCCAGAGCAAGATAAACCCAGAACCTCTTAACTTCAAAATGCATAATTTAAACATTATTCTATACTGCTGGCACATAGCATACACTACAAAGTAGTAATAGTTAATAGTTACTGTTTTGGGAATTCTTGTAACTCTATAGATAATATGTGTGCATATATATATATTCATATATACGTGTACACATAGCTGTATACATATGTGTATATGTGTGTAAAGATCTATATGTGTTTATGTATATCTATCTATCTATCTATCTATCTATCTATCTAATATGATATTCTGTAGTCCTATTGGATAGGGGTAGCCGGATGATGACTATAAACAATGGAGATCCTTTGTGAGTAGGTAAATGACAGGGTTAAGGAGTGTGTGTGTGAGTGTGTGCGTGTGTCCATGCACGTGCATGCGTGTGGTGGTTAGTATGGTGAGACTACATAAGAAGGATCTGATATACTAAAAATTGAATGTGAGAAGAAATGCTAGCAGCTAGGCATATAACCTGAAGTGCTATAATAAAATTTGGGATAAGGAAGCAAGGCCAAGTCTGAGAGGGATTTCACCATATGAGAGCTGATGTGGTAATTTATTGACTCTCACATTAGAGGGACAAGAAGAGTAAGAGAGGAATTAACATTGTACCTGCAGATAAGTTTTCTTAGAAGTTTTTCAGAATACTTCTGAACAACCTCTTTGATAAATGATGATCATAGTAAAGCCAGAGTACTGCTTTTTTTCTCAAGACATACAATCTGCCAAGAGTAGGAAACAGGTAGAAAACTATTTCCATGTTTTATTTTTATTTTTAAAAGGTCCTAGTGTTTCATTGCAAAAATCACAATGATTTGAGCAATGTACAGTGAAATGAAGGCTTCATTGAATTAGCAATTTAAACTTCTGTTATATTAGCATCCTGTTGAATTATTACTCATCCTTGCTAATATAGCATTTAACAAGGAATTACACTGTCATACTAGACTAGTGTAAAAAGAAACTTTAATGGGGCATGATGTGAAAGCTATTATGAAAGATACTATTATAAGTATAAGCAATCTTTCCAACAATACTATTTTGGATTTTCCTATAGGTATCATGATCATATTGGGGGTGGAGGGCACTGAGACAACTGAGAATGAAGAGAATTTGTGTAGCTGAGTAGCCTGAGTGCTCTTGAATAAGATATTTTTGAGAGAACTAAATTATTTTTGTCAGCCTTCCTTGGAAAATTTCCAGATGTATTGAAATAATAAAATTTGGGGCTTCTAATAACCTGTTTTTTTTTTTTTAATTTTCTTATTTGAAAATCAATGCCATAACTTGTAGTCCAGTGGCAGGATGGCTAATGGATTATTCTTAAACACTTTGGATGACCAGAAATGTGTAGGATATTTTTAATCTAAATAAAGAATTTACAGTGGGCCAAGTAACTTAATAAGCTAGTGATATGGAAGTTAATTTGGTTAAGTAGCAAACAGCCCTTGTGTTGTTTTCATATAGGTACAGTGGGGGATAATTAAGGTGACACCACTGGAAATCTGCTGACATTCAGGAAAAATGCTGCAGTTTCTTTCCAAGTGTCTAAAAGTGAAGATAGGCAATGTTTGGTTTCTCTCATGATCACTCAGTTTTGTGATCTGTATGAATGGTAAAACTTGAAGAAATATTGGAAAAAAATTAAAAATTGTTTAATGTTTAAGAACTCAACTTTGTCATTCTGTCGTTGATATTATCTCCTTTCCTCTCCTCCACATAATACCAAAGCATGCAATTCCCACTCGTCTGAATTCCTTTCTCATGTTCCTCATCTGAGACCCCATTCTTACAGTATTTACTTTCAGAGGCTGGTACATGTCATTCACTTTAGGAAACATTATCCACCTCTTCCTTTCATTTATCTCTTCCAAGGCCTGATTTAAAATCATCTTTCTTCAGAGACACTTTTCCAATATTTTGTTTATTTTCTTACACTGCACCCATGGTCTGCCTCGTCTTTCATTTGATATACAACCTTTCATTTTTTATAGACTTGTGACTGCCCTAAAGCTTGGCCTCCAGATTTGTTCCAATCCATTTGTTCTATTGGGACTGATACCAGCCTCTCTCTGAGGGACATTCAGTTTTGATGGGGCTAGTTGTTCCCATTTCGGGGACACTTCCTTAGAAAAGAGAACACAAAATTATGAATACAATATTGGTATAAATTAGCCTTTATTTAGAATGGGAACATAAATCATGCCAAATACATGTTTTAAAAGTTGGGCCAAGCGTGGTGGCTCACACCTGTAATCCCAGCACTTTAGGAGGCTGAGATGGGTGGATCACCTGAGGTCAGGAGTTCAAGGTCAGCCTGGCCAACATGGTGAAACCCTGTCTCTACTAAAAATACAAAAAGTTAGCCAGGCGTGGTGGCAGGCACCTGTAATCCCAGCTGCTTGGGAGGCTGAGGCAGTAGAACGGCTTCAACCTGGGAGGTGGTGGTGCAGTGACCCGAGATCACGCCATTGCACTCCAGCCTGGGCAACAGAGCGAGACTCCATATCAAAAAAAAAAAAAAAAAAAAAAAAAAAGTTATAAATACCATAAACTTTGTGAGCACAAAATACTGTCATTACTGAGTAACTGCCTGCTGTGCCTCTATGATGCTTTTCCATATATTTTGGCTGTATATTCTTTGATTATTCATTAGTCTTTTCATATAGAAATTGTTTTGTGCTTTGTTCTATAGAAGGAACAGAAAAGTAATTCAGTACTTTCTCTCTACCACAGTTTCTTAAAAATCTGTTGTTATTATTTGTTGTGGAAGTCACAGTGGTAGTAGACATAGAAATTTAGAAGATTTTTCTTCCAGTTTAGGACCCATTTTGGATAATG